>NC_090742.1:16158070-16160570 GCF_036898095.1 Palaemon carinicauda
GACTATTTAACAGCAACATTTAAATTAATTCAATAACCATGACTTGAGTCCCATAAAAGAGGTGTTTATCTGACGTCTTCCCATTGGCTCTCTTTCATTACAATAAACTCGATGTGTAATACTTCACGCAGTTTATTTCCGTTATAAAGTCCAATTTTATATTTAACGTCGTCCAACCTGAGGATCAGCTACACTCGCCATCGGCTGTTATATCAGTAAGTAGAATAAAAGTACATTGGTAACGTCCTTACTAAGAGCCAGGCTTGCCGTAGCGATTCTCTCTTATATTACCACATTTCTGACGGTTCGATTTGGTTTTATCAATGTGATTTATATAGCCAGGTGCTGGGGCCAATGAGGCCTTTCAACAGCCAAGTACAACTGGTGGAAAACCCTACAGTTACTATAAGAACTAAAAATTAGAAGAGGTTGGACAGAAATGGATAATAATAATAATAATAATAATAATAATAATAATAATAATAATAATAATGATAATGATAATGATAATAGTAATGGTAATGATAATAATAATAACAATAATAATAATAATTATAAAATCAATAACAACAATAATAATAATAATAATAATAATAATAATAATAATAATAATAATAACAATAATAAATAATAATAATAATAATAATGATAATTTTTCTTTTTTTTTGAAACCTTTTATCATAACTCCTCTCAAAGAATAGGATCTCTTCGTTCCCTTTTTACCAGCTTTGACCAGCTTAGACCTCTATCCAGCAATGCCCTTCATCCAATCTTCCCTCAACCATTCGAACTATTATATCTCCCTCTCGCCATCATCTGCCTCCCTCCTCAACGAGAAAACTCTCACACATGCCCGAAGGACCTCACCCTTGAACCTCTCCAGCCCTCCGTCAGTCCTCAAGGCTTCCGTATTTCTAATCCTTCTTCATTCTTCGTTCGACCACTCCCTACTTGATATTATCAGTGTTTATCTGTAATACTTGGTGCTGTATTTTGACGATGCACACTCTTAAAGAGACTATTTTGTTTTTTCTAATATTTGTCCGTAGTATACTTTAAGAGAATTTATGTAATTTTTTTTCTACCATACGATTTTCTAGTCATTCTTCGGTAAAAATTCTCTAGTTGTATCCTCCAGACAACGAAAGTGTATATATATATATATATATATATATATATATATATATATATATATATATATATATATATATATATATATATAGATATTTATATGTGTGTATACTGTATACTTTCATACACACGAACACACACGCGCACACACACACGCGTATATATGTATGTATGTATATATATATATATATATATATCATACGCTTAACATAATTTAATTTTCGTATCTCTCTCTCTCTCTCTCTCTCTCTCTCTCTCTCTCTCTATTATTCTGATTCTCCACACATGACTTTTATCATAATCAAAGAGAAAGCTATCACAATACAAAATACACGTAAGTGAATATATAAACAAATTAATTGATAAACACATATAAAAATAATATCGAAGAATTTACTTTGTCAAAATAACTACTGCACAAAAATTCTGTAGTATTTTTAACAGTTTTCTTCTTATTTCCATACGGTGTCTCAACACGAAAAAAATGTTTAAAAATTGTAAAAAAAAAAATCCTTGACCGCCTACGATGCATATTAAAGGCTTCCCTTCACGATGTTGACGCAAAATATTGATGTAAAAAAAATATTGGGCAAAAAATTTGATGAACTAGAGTAGGCTTTATATATAGAAAAATAAACCTTTTAAGTCATACCAGCAACTATGAACATCAGATTGAGTTTCTTAATTAAATCACCTTTCATTTCATACTTTATAAATTGCTTACAAATTAGTTCACAAACAGAAAACAAACTTTTTCGCCGGTAAACTTTTAGTGGGCGAGTGGTCTGAGATTTTTGTACAGCCACAAGTTTGATTAGTAAGAAAACTTTCACTTGAAGAATTAAAAATTATGTCAGTGCCTGGTTAAAGGACTTTTCCAAGGACTGTATATCAGTAAATATGTCATACAAATTTATCGAAATTCCTTTAGAGATTACTTGATGATATTCTAATTATTACAAAGATTATAAATTTTTTTCAATCTTTCATTAAACTCATATTCTTAAGATCGTGTATTTACATAGTTCCTGAATATTTAAATGATTCCACCTCATTAATCCTTTCTCCTTCCAATGATATTTTTTCTCCCAATGCATATTCCGTTCTCATCATCTCAGTCTTTCTTCTATATATCTCGAGCCCAACCACATGTGACATTTCATGTATCCTGGTAAGCAAGCTTTGCAAGTCCTGTGGTGTTCTGCTAATGAGGACAGCGTCATCAGCATAATCTAGGTCTGCTACATTCCTATCACCAATCCAGTCCAATCCTTTTTCACCATCTCCAACTGTTCTATGCATTACAAAAATCCATGGGGAGGATAAACAACATAGGTGACAACACATTCCCTTGGAGTACTCCACTGTT
>NC_090742.1:16165570-16169061 GCF_036898095.1 Palaemon carinicauda
ACGTATGTAATAAACTATCGCGTATTTTAACATTTCAAGTATGCCTACATTTTTATCTTAATTATATGTAGAGTATTTTTAAATTTCAAATAAATCTTATAACTATATAAAAACTATTTTCAAATTTCAAATACATATCACTATAATCATATATCATGACAATAAACCGTAGAAGAAACCCTGAAAGATCAAAAACTTATTAAATAAAAATTAACTAATATCTGGTGGGTGTATTACCATGTAACTGGTCAAAAAAAAAAAATTACTTGGATATATTACTATCAAGTAAATCGAAAATTACTATTATTTTGAGCAATAATAACGTATAGAAAAGACGAAAAACAAACCGATTATTTGGGGATAATACTACCAAGTAAATAAGAAATGAATATTATTTGGGGAAATGTTACCGTGTGGAGAAGAGACGAATAAGAAAAATCTGTATTTGCAAAGGTTTCGTATCAAGATAAGGAAACCAATGTTTTAGACTTCCAAACAGCTTCAGAAACGTTGGGTTACCGCCAAGTTTGCCTAAATAGTTAACCCAAGTTGCTTTCCTTCAAGGGAAATAGTTTGGTAAACAATTCCTTCCCTTCAGTTGACTAAAGTTGGTGGCAGCTGAACAGCCCAGCTGGCGAGAAACACACGATCGGGACGTAAAACTCTCAAAAGGTGTTTTTCTAAGCGCATACATGTTTAAAAGGTAACTCACGAATGGCAGAGGCAAGGATTAAAGGTTTATAAGGCCACTCATGAATGGAAGAGGCAAGGTATAGTGACAATGCCCTATTAAGCAGGACAATTCCATTGAGACTGACCATATTACCCTCTCCACTCAAGCTAGGATCAAGGAGAGCCAGGCAATGGCTGCTGATCACTCAGCACATAGACCTATAGGCTCCCCTAAACAACCACATCCTTAGCTCACAAGGATGGTGAGGTTGCAGCGACCAAAAGAACAAACGAGTTTGAGCGAGACTCGAACGCAAGTCTGGCAACTACCAGGCAAGGCTGCTATCACCCGGCCACCACAACATGACAATGCCTCAAAGACATACCATATACATATATGATCAGTGCCCAAGCTAAGACCAGAGAGAACCAGGCAATGGCTTCTCATGATTAAGCAGGTATACCTATAACCTACCCAAAAGCCCCATCCTTAGCTCACAAGTATAGTGAGCTTGCAGACACTACTAGAAGGTATCTGGCTTGAGCGGACTCCAACCCCAGTCCGGCAGATTGCTAGGCAGGGACGTTTCAAATAGGCTACCGCATGGTTGGGCATTTCTTGTTACCGAGTGATATAGTAAAGGTTAAATTCCTACCTACATAAATAAAGCAAATGGTTTCCTTACAAATGTTGCCTGTCATTCATGAGCGGCCTTTAAACCTTTATGAAAGACCGATACAAGAGACATATTACTGAACTGTCGAACAATGATCTCGAAATCATTAAATACTCATAATTATGATCGGTGTTCAACCACCTTCATCAACCGCTTTAGGACCAGGGAGGTCAAGGTGCTGGTTATCAATGCCTTCGTCATGCTAGTATAGGAATAAAACCGGAAAATGGTTACAGCTAAACTCACTGACACTAGTGAATTCTTTAATAGGATTCTTCAGGTTAGAAGTAGCTTATTCCAAGGATAGCTTAGAGTACTAGTAAGGTTATTTGGATGTCATATTAGGTATTCAAATTCTAATAAACAATAAAGCTGGAAAGCTAATGGCAGTCGTCTGCAACCGGACGCAAATCTATATATTAAGTCTGACTTGGGTCTTGGGACTGGTTTTTTTTTTTTATACAGAAATCATCCATTGATTTTGATGATTTTTATATTTACTTAGTAGTTGACCTCTCTTAACTTTCAATTTCATATATATATATATATATATATATATATATATATATATATATATACATATATATACATATATTATATATCTATCTATCTATCTATCTATCCATCCATCCATCCATCCATCCATCCATCCATCCATCTATCTATCTATCTATCTATCTATCTATCTATCTATCTATCTATCTATCTATCTATCTATCTATATATATATATATATATATATATATATATATATATATATATATATATATATATAAGATTGCATTCATTGCGCATCATAGGTGAGTGGTTATGATACCAGAAAACTATCTGCTTCAAAGATCAACTATAGTGATGGATGAAAAATAGTTCCTTCACAAGATAAACGATAGTTCCATTAGAGAGAGAGAGAGAGAGAGAGAGAGAGAGAGAGAGAGAGAGAGAGAGAGAGAGAGAGGAGAGAGAGAGAGAGAGAGAAATATGTGTTCAAAATACGGTGTGTAAAGTTCAATATTTCCAACACTAGAAGGTTAGTCCGTCGACGCAGGAGGTAAAAAAAAAAAAAAAAAAAAAAATAGTGTTTTCGAAAACCTGGAAAAGATATTTTAGATAGGAAGAAGAGTCTAAAGAAACGTAAATTGGATTTTTTCGGGTGTGAAGGGGGAAGGGCAGATTTATTATTGATCTGGACTGAGGATATATGCTCTTCTTCAATCTGTTCACTGGTAATATATACACGTATCCATACATGTATGTCCCACATGTCAGCTGTACCTTTTAGTAGCAAATTTGAATGTGTTAAACATCTATGGTCCTGAAATAAAGATGCCTCTGTACAGAATTATTATTTTTATTATCACTTGCTAAGCTACAACCCTAGTTGGAAAAGCCGGATGCTATAAGCCCAAGGGCTCCAACAGGGAAAATAGCTCACTAAGGAAAGGAAACAAGGAAAAATAATTTTTTTTTTAGAAGAGCAACATTAAAACAAATATCCAATATAGATTATAAAAACTTTAATAAAACAAGAGTTAAAGAAAGAAGACAGAACAGCGTGCCCAAGTATACCCTCAAGCAAGAGAACTCTAACCCAAGACAGTTGAATACCATGGTACAAAGGCTATGGCACTACCCAAAGCTAGAGAACAATGGTTTGATTTTGAAGTGTCCTTCTCCTAGAAGAGCTACTGACCATAGCTAAAGTCTCTCTTCTACCCTTACCAAGAGGAAAGTGGCCACTGAATATATGTAGTACGTCAGAACTAAAAGAAAAAGAAGCGAGTTAGGGTTGTTGTGGCCTAATTGATAACGTCTCTGACTGGTGTTTGCCAGTCTGCGTTCGAGTCTCACTCAGTCTCGTTAAGTACCATTAGTGTCTGCAACCTTACCATCCTTATAAGCTAAGGTTGGGGGGTTTGGGGGAGCCTATAGGTCTATCTGTTGTCATCGGTAGCCATTGCCTGGCCCTCCCTGGTCCTAGCTTGGGTGGAGAGGGGTCTTGGGCGCTGATCATATAATATATGGTCAGTCTCTAGGGTATTTTCCTGCTAGATAGAGCAATGTCCCTGTCCCTGCCACTGCCATTCATGAACGGCCTTTAAAGCCTTTCAATCTTTAAGGAATTAGTGACCAAAACACCAGTCA
>NC_090742.1:16169561-16174561 GCF_036898095.1 Palaemon carinicauda
GTTTAGCCAGCTCTAAATATATTTCTCCCTTGCAATCTATAATGGAAATTATATTCATTATCCAGCGAGGTGAAACTGGGCCCCGCACGACTAACTGTAAAAAACATGCAAAAATTACAGTCTTAAAATTCGGGGCGTTGATAAAAAATACAATTTGCACGCTCCTCAGGGATGGTTCTTAAGGAACTAAGCCACGTAGTTAAAGGCAACGTAATGCAGATATACATAAACCAAAAGAAGAAGGAGAGTCTAAACATAATATTTGTGAAAGTACTTTAATATATGACTCTGAGGGGATATTTCTACCGAGATCCAAGTTACAAAATTACAGATTACAAATATTTTTCAAAGCATAAAGAACCACCCTCATTTATAGACTATTTCAAGAAGGTTTTCTGCTTGTAAATCATCTCAGTTAAAAACCTTCCAATGAAGTTCGATGCTTCTGAACAGTTACAAATCAGGAGAGGTAATACTTGTCCATGAAGTCTTAGAGAACTAATGAACAAATATAAACAAAAGGACTGTTGAGGTACTCCTATCCCTACATCCATATATACATTTTGAAATATTTTTGATGCATGAAATACATATTTGTATATGAAAATTAGCAGCTTTCTCTCTCTCTCTCTCTCTCCTCCTCTCTCTCTCTCTCTCTCTCTCTCTTCTCTCTCCTCTCTCTCAAGAGGATTGTGAGGCTTTGTGCCAGAAAAAATGAATGAAGATATCTGATAATTATTTTGAAAATAGCAATGTTAAAACCAAATCGGAGGAACATTAACACTAGTATTAATCAAGGGTGAGAGAGAGAGAGAGAGAGAGAGACGAGAGAGAGAGAGAGAGAGGAAGAGAGAGAGAGAGAGAGAGAGACTCTAGAAACGTTCGACCGTACAAAAGGTTAAGAGACTTGATCCTATAAGGAGCCGTATCATTAAAAATGTATTTTCCAATTATAAAACTGTAACATGACCAACCACTTAAAACTTTAGGAATCCTTCTCTGTGAAATGCTCTGTGTATCTATACAATTATTACCGTGCGTAAGTCTGTTCAATTTCGAAAAAAGAATATTAGTCCCTGTGATAGATGTGGAGCATCTAGACCAGAGGCTCTCAACCTGGGGGCCTTACCCACTGTAGGGCATGAGTAATTTCCAAAAGGGGGCTCTCAACCTTGGGGGGCTTACCCAATGTGGGGGCGTGAATAACTTCCAAGAGAAGTGGGGGGTGGGGGGGGGTTCTACCGAAGCGGGGGGGCGGGAGGCTTATCCAATGTGGGGCATGATTAATTTTCAAGAGGGGGGCTCTCAATCTGGGGGGCTTATCAACTGTGGGGCGCAAATAATTTTCAAGGGAGGCTCTCAACCGGGGGGGGGGGGAGGGTTATCTACTGTGGGGCGTGAGTAATTTCGGGGGGGGGGGCTTATCCACTGTGGGGCGTGAGTAATTTCCAAATGGGGGGCTCTAAAACCTGGGGGGCTTATCCACTGTAGGGCGTGAGTAATTTCCAAGGGGGTGCTCTCAACCTAGGGGGCTTACACACTGTGGGGGCGTGAGTAATTTGCAAGGGGGTGCTCTAAACCTGGGGGGCTTACCCACTGTAGGGCGTGAGTAATTTCCAAGGGGGAGGGGTCCAGAATCCAAGAAAAACGTAGGCTTTTACCTTTACTACAGGAAAAATTGGTTTATACAAAACGGTCCCCAACTCTATTCCATCATAAATATGCTTAGATTCACATATTTTTGTGAAGCTGCATCTTCCCATTTCGTTGCTGTCAAAACCAGGGACAGAAACCGGACTGAACATTAAAAGGAGACTTACGATGTGCACTATATTGAATTTGACTACGCATTCAAGATCTGGTAGCAAAGAAACAGTGCCCAGTATCTTTATCTTACGAAAATAACCTGAATATATACGCTGTGCATCTATATTGTTTGTACAGAATTCATGCTCAATGAAATGACTGAAACCAACCATACATTTCCTTTTTTCAATAAAAGATGGGTGAGAATTTATCTAATCAGCAGGAGAAGCAAGGGAAATGGGGAGGGAAGGACCAACCACTAAAAGGGGCGTAATGGTAAAACTGCCCTAGACGAGGCTTAATAACCCATAGGGTCGTGTCGTGACGTGCCTTCTTCTTCTTCTTCTTCTTCTTCTTATTTCTATTATTATTACTAGCTAAGCTACAACCCAAGTTGGTAAAGCAGGATGCTATAAGCCCGAGGGATCCAACAGGGGAAATAGCCCAGTGAGGAAAGGAAATAAGGAAACTAAAAGAATTAGTAATTAACAATTAGAATGAAATATTCTAAGAACAGTTACAACATTAATAAATCTTTCTTATATAAACTATAAAAACTTTAACAAAACAAGAGGAAGAGAAATAAGATAAAATAGTGTGCCTGAGTGTACCCTCAAAGCAAGAGAACCTCTAACCCAAGACAGTGAAAGACCATGGTACAGAGGTTATGGCACTATCCAAGGCCAGAGAACAATCGTTTGATTTTGGACGGTATGGGTAAAATGCTCACAAAATTGCTTTTAAAGCGAATTAAGTTTTTCCACTTTACAAAACTCAAAAAACGCAATAACATATAACATGTTATAAGTCTGAAATTAAGAAAATGCTTATTGACACAACTTGGAAAGCGGAGCGCCTATCTAATAAGCTATAAAAGCAATTATTATTATTATTATTATTATTATTATTATTATTATTATTATTATTATTATTATTATTATTATTACTTGCCAAGCTATAACCCTTGTTGAAAAAGCAAAATGCTATATTAAGCCCTAGGGCTCCAACAGGGGAAAAATAGCCCAGTGAGGAAAGGAAATTAGGAAATAAATGAAGAAAACAAATTAACAATAATCATTCTAAAAACCAGTAACAACGTCAAAACAGATATGGTCATATATAAACTATAAACAGACTTATGTCAGCCTTTTCAACAGAAAAAACATTTGCTGCATACCTTCCTTAACGTCAAACCTCTATGAGGAGTCTTTTTAGGTCAAAAACATTTAATTATCTGGATACAGACGAAATACATTCCAACAGGAGACATAACCTCAACTTAAACTCTTTCCAGAATTTCTCCAAATAGAACTACTTGTCGAAATCTACGGTAATGGTGCTAAAGTTTTAAATTCCTTCAGCCAGCAACGATTGAAACAAGACTGCTATTTTCGGACTACATTTTTGCAAGAGGGCCATATCTGGCCGGCAACAACGGCTATAATCAATCCACAACTTTCTCCCTAGAAATTACATGTACGTCTTTTCCAAGATCCTCCCACACTGGTTGCCAGTCTTAAGGCTACCTCGTTTGGTATGATTTCCACAGAAATGTTCATATCTTTACATACATAACTACAGCAGCAGCAGCAGCAGCAACAACAACAACAAATGCTGCTATTTCTAATCCACTGCAGGACAAAGGTCTCAGATAAATTATACATGATCTCTTTTGCCGAGGATACTTGGTTCGGTTAAATAATAATATGCTCAAACAAAAAATATAGGTTTTTTTTTCCAGAGCCAATTTCGCATTTACAATGCAGTGCACTCATAAATTGTTTTAGACAATCTAACAACACTGCGAAGAAAGCATCTACATTTAACGAAGGACAAAATCTTTATATGAAAGCCCGTAAACCATAGTTAATGAATTAGATTGAAAAAGCAAATACTTTTTTTTTTTCTAAACAATTCTTGTCAACAGGTATTGCTTGAAAGTAACAACAAGACAAAACAGCAACAAAATAACAAATTGTTAAGAAATTCACATGATTACCTCCTACTCCTGAAACTATATGAAGAAAGCAACATGTCTCCATTAAATTTCGTTAATAAGTTCACTCATTTTCTTTTATTTTTCTCTTCGTGAGAGATGGGTGGAAGGAGGAGGAGGTTTTATTTCGAGTACTGAAGAAGACTGCTGACATTAGTGATCACGCCAACCCTGAGTCTCTCTTGACCGAGTTGGAGGACTTCGGAAGGTTTCAATCCTCCGCCGAGAAGAAAGGCAAAGACTGATTCATCATCGCCGCTGCCGAAGTGAGTGAGTGGAATGAAAAAAAAAAAGGGTAGTGTAAGGGAGCCTAGATGATGGTGATGATATTGATGATAATGAAGAAAAATAGGATCTGTTCGAGATTAGTAGGCATAATTTAAGATACCAATGACACTTTGATGTGGCGCATGAGAACGAGGTAGATCTTCCTAGAAGGTGGAAACTGAAGCAACCTCAAAAAAGGACCAACAGCAAAGTGAAACCAGCAAGAAGAGGAACACCATAGAAAGGACGCATTTAAAAAAAAAAAAAAAAAAAAAAAAAAAAAAGAACAAGGATATTGAAACGGCAAATACAAGACGGACTCCCATCCTGGCATTTGATAGCTCTGTTCGGGGCGATAAAGGATTCAAGCAGAAAAGACAATCCCTCATTAGCCCCTTTTTTCCATGACTTAAAAGAGGAATCCATATGGTCTCCTCGAAGGGTCTCAGCCGTGCTCCTGGATCACTAATGGCCCTATCAACCTTGGACTCGACTATGGGAATGGATTGTGCATCTCTTGACATGTGTGTCGTCAGGAGCTTACTGGTGAAGGGGGTATTAACTAACGTCTTAGGAAGTAATAAAACTGGGAGAGATTATTTCTTGAGTCGGGGTGTCAACAAAGCGAGTACCTGTCATATTTGACCTAGTACACTACAGAATAAGGTTTTTTTTCTTCTAATTTTAGACATCTATGTTATGGTTATACGGTTGGGCAGAGTATCTGTACCATATTATTATTATTATTATTATTATTATTATTACTTGCTAAGCTCCGACCCTAGTTGGAAAAGAGGGATGCTATAAGCCCAGGGGCTACAACAGGGAAAATAGATCAGTGAGGAGAGGAAGGAAAACAAAGAATAAGAAAATATTTTCAGAGGAGCAACAAGATTAAAATAAATATCTCCTATATAAACTATAAAAACTT
>NC_090742.1:16192061-16194561 GCF_036898095.1 Palaemon carinicauda
GAGAGAGAGTAATATGTGTTCAAAATACGGTGTAAAGTTCAATATTTCCAACCCTGGAAGGTTAGTCCGTCGACGCAGGAGGTAGAAAAAAAAAAAAAGTGTTTTCGAAAACCTGGAAAAGATATTTTAGATAGGAAGAAGAGTCTAAAGAAACGTAAATTGGATTTTTTCGGGTGTGAAGGGGGAAGGGCGGATTTATTATTGATCTGGACTAAGGATATATGCTCTTCTTCAATCTGTTCACTGGTAATATATACACGTATCCATACATGTATGTCCCACATGTCAGCTGTACCTTTTAGTAGCAAATTTGAATGTGTTAAACATCTATGGTCCTGAAATAAAGATGCCTCTGTACAGAATTATTATTTTTATTATCACTTGCTAAGCTACAACCCTAGTTGGAAAAGCCGGATGCTATAAGCCCAGCGGCTCTACCAGGGAAAATAGCTCACTGAGGAAAGGAAAGAAGGAAAAAAAATCTTTTTAGAAGAGCACCATTAAAATAAATATCCAATACAAACTATAAAAACTTTAATAAAACAAGACAGAGCAGAGTGCCCAAGTATACCCTCAAGCAAGAGAACTCTAACCCAAGACAGTTGAATACCATGGTACAAAGGCTATGGCACTACCCAAAACTAGAGAACAAAGGTTTGATTTTGAAGTGTCCTTCTCCTAGAAGATCTACTGACCATAGCTAAAGTCTCTCTTCTACCCTTAACAAGAGGAAAGTGGCCACTGAATATATGTAGTACGTCAGAACTAAAAGAAAAAGAAGCGAGTTAGGGTTGTTGTGGCCTAATTGATAACGTCTCTGACTGGTGTTTGCCAGTCTGGAGTTCGAGTCCCACTCAGTCTCGTTAAGTACCATTAGTGTCTGCAACCTTACCATCCTTGTAAGCTAAGGTTGGGGGGTTTGGGGGAGCCTATAGGTCTATCTGTTATCATCAGCAGCCATTGCCTGGCCCTCCCTGGTCCTAGCTTGGATGGAGAGGGGTCTTGGGCGCTGATCATATAATATATGGTCAGTCTCTAGGCCATTTTCCTGCTAGATAGAGCAATGTCCCTGTCCCTTGCCTCTGCCATTCATGAAAGGCCTTTAAAGCCTTTCAATCTTTAAGGAATTAGTGACCAAATCACCAGTCAGATTTCGAATTTCTAATGGTTCTTACTCGCAAGTCACATTTTGTCTAAGGTAAACCCCATTTTTCAATTTGTTTTGTATTATTTCGGAAATAGTCTTTCGTTTCCTTACGTTGTACTTACATAATTTCATCCTTCGTGAAAATTTTCATAATTCAAACACAGTTGAGGAGGAAAAGTACCTGGTTATTCTGAGGCTGGAATGTAATTATCTAGTTCCAGCCATGAATTTTGAGATTAAAATTGCTCTCCAATGAGAAAGAGAGAGAGAGAGAGAGAGAGAGAGAGAGAGAGAGAGAGAGAGAGAGAGAGAGATTCTTTTGAATACCATTATGTCATATCTTTATGGCATTATCATGTCTGAGTGAATACATGTAAGGCCGAAAATAATGCAGATAAATAAATCAATAACATAAATAAAACGATAAATAAAAAAAAAATAAAAAAAAGCAAAACAGATACATGAATATCAAGTAAACACGAAAAAAATTAAATAAACAAATGAATAAAAAAAATAAATAGATAAATTATATTAAATAAATAAACAAACAAAAATATTAAATAAATAAATAAACAAAAAAGAATATTACTGAATAAATAAATAAACAAAAAAGAATATTACTGAATAAATAAATAAACAAGAATCTAAATAGATAGATATATATATATATATATATAAAATAACTAAACACATACATGAATAATACATGGACGATCATTTGGTGTTCTGGGAACTGAGGAATCTTATATTGTCGTAGTTTACAAAAATGTCCTTTCAGCTACTTCGAATATTTTCTTCTTCAGTTAAAATGTAAAAGAATTGTCCTCATTATTTATTCCTGAGCAACAAATGCCTGTTTTGCGCAGTTAATTATACTTAAATATGATATAAAAAATCCCAGCAAGATTAAAATTATATAGAAATTAAGCTTCGGTGTTGTCTGACGAATGGTGACTAATCAGCTGGAACAGATCTGCAGTGAAACTTTTCATTAAAATATTTAATAAGTTTTAAACATTTAGCAAGGAGGATACGACGCTACGTTTATATATATATATATATATATATATATATATATATATATATATATATATATATATATATATATATATATATATATATATATATATATAGCAAAAGGTAAGGAGGTTATGTTGCGTTTATGGATCTGGAGAAAGCATATGATAGAGTTGATAGGGAAGCAATGTGGAATGTGATGAGGTTATATGGAGTTTGTGGAAGGTTGTTGCAAGCAGTGAAAAGTTTCTACAAAGGTAGTAAAGCATGTGTTAGAATAGGAAATAAAGTGAGCGATTGGTTTCCGGTGAGAGTGGGGCTGAGACAGGGATGTGT
>NC_090742.1:16202061-16207061 GCF_036898095.1 Palaemon carinicauda
CAGCAGTTTCTAGTCCACTGGAGGACAAATGCCCCAGACATCCACTTAGTCATGTTAGGGGTTCGGCCATTTTCATCCCTACGCTGAGCACTACGGAATGGTGATGGTGGGAGACTTTAGTATGATAGCTCACAGTAAACAACCTAGTATGGGTGGACCTGACTAATACAGCTTTGGTGAACATGGCGATAGACTAACCTTTTCCCCATGTTAAGGTGTCCACACTTAGAAAGGGATATATATATATATATATATATATATATATATATATATATATATATATATATATATATATATATATATAAATATATATATATATATATTTATATATATATATATATATGTATATATATATATATATATATATATATATATATATATATATTATGCATATATATATATATATATATATATATATATATATATATATATATATATATATTATGCATATATATATATATATATATATATATATATATATATATATATATTATGCATATATATATATATATATATATATATATATATATATATTATGCATATATATATATATATATATTTATATATATATATATATATACTGTACACACATTATATTATATATATATAAATATATATGTATATATATATATATATATATATATATATATATATATATATATATATATATATATATATATATAAATGTGTGTGTATGTGTGCGTGTGTGTGTGTAAATATATATGCATGAAAATAAATATATACAGATATGTACGTATACATAAACAAATATACCCATGTATAAACAGATATATATATATATATATATATATATATATATATATATATATATATATATACATAATAAACATTCGTATATTTCATCCCTCTATCTTTAATATTAGGCATTGAGAAGCAAGAGTATATTGTCTCTATTAGATCCTGGCGAAATTACTAAAACAATATTACTTAGCGGCGATATCACAAGTTGCAGCGTTGAACAATGTTAATAAGTAACATGAACATTCAGCTGATATCACGACTGGCTCAATCAATAAATTCCAGAGAGCACATTACCGAATTTACCATTCGCCTCGACAGGGATGTACCATCGTTATTCAATTTTCCGCTTTGAGATCTTCTTCAAAGCCTCTTAATTATGTGCAATGAATTCCCTAATTCAATCAAAGGTCCTGCAGGTATATTCCTCACAGCTTACGGGTCATATTTTAATGGCAAATGAGACGATTATATAAGACTATGTGTATATATATCTTAATTGTATTTCTGTAATGAATACAAGTATATAAATTAATAAGAAAAAAAAATTTGGACCAATTTTATAAACGAGAAAGCAAAATCCACTATTTGATATAATTATGTGGGGATATACTTCAAAATTACTTCGATACAACACTAATACTTATCGGAGGCATTCACTATTGCTTATTAACTTAATTTGATATTTCAATAAAATTCATACTCAATTCGTGTTATGTAAATTCACAGGAATCTAGAGCAGTTTTGTCAAACTAATTCAATGATTTCACAAATAAACATAATTTATCACCTCATCTTAAGAGCTACTGAAGAGTCCATATCTTACAATTTTAAATTCTAGATTAATTCAGTGTTTCATAATGTCTTACTTAAGAATTCAGACACTATTCAAAATACAGAAGAAGAAGAAGAAGAAGAAGAAGAAGAAGAAGAAGAAGAGAGAGAGAGAGAGAGAGAGAGAGAGAGAGAGAGAGAGAGAGAGAGAGAGAGAGAGAGAGAGAGAGAGAGAGAGCTGAAGATTTCTTCTAACTCTAGAAGTCACCGTATTGTTACAAATGACTTCGTTTCTCTTCTCTCTTCTTATCTGATAATTTACTGGTGGAAATGGATATTTGTTGACTGCGAGGGAAAGGCTGCAACCCCTCATTTCCATACAGAAGTTCCCCTCGGAGATTTAATGAGACCGGATCCTAGAAGTCCATATCCCAATCTGTATCATCCTAACAGTCAATTACACTTTCGACAGTAATGAAATCGGAGGGTGTTTACATAGATCGTTTGTTATGTAGCCAGTTTGTATTTATTTTTTTAACTCTATGAATATCAAATACACATTATGTGAAACTCATTATGGATTGAAATTGAAAAGCATTTGTGGATAAAGTACTTCCTTAGACATTGAGTAATAGTTAGTGTGATTATAATTGTACTTGTCACGAACAGTCTCGAAAATTTTGTTTTTATTGATTTTATCAATTGGATATATTTATACTTATGCAAATGTTAACTAATCAATTAGATTTTTTTTGATAGGGCATTTTAAGGACGACTATTAAAATAACGCCAACCTCCACCAAGTCAGCAATTCATCCCAAAAGTTACATTCCTATCTCTCCTACTTGAAAAAAAAAAGGAGCATTATTTCTCTAATTAGTATGGAATGGATTTTGCCACCTCAAGCAGTCTTAGTCATTGAACATTAATAAAGAACAAGGCTAATAAACAAAAAGAAAGGTCAAGTCCACTGAATCAAAAGAAAGGTCAAGGCCACTGAACACAATGAAAGGACAAGGTCACAGAACAAAAAGAAAGAACAAGGCTATTGAACAAAAAGAATGGTCAAAACCACTGAACAAAAAGAAAGGTCAAGGCCACTGAATAAAAAGAAACGTTAAGGCCCCAGAAAAAAATAAAGGTCAAGGTCACTGAACGCAAAGAAAGGCCAAGGGATTAAAAAAAAAATTTCTTTTTCTTTTTTAATCTATTAGGTTAAACACATCCGGCAATCATACAGTTCTTCATTCTGTGAATGCATAAGTACAGGACCCAATCCTACTTAATACTCGCGTTCAGACGTTCTGCTCATGATTTGAGAGAGCAGATATGGTGAGTGACACAAGGTCAAGCGGTTGGTGGCAACAGACAGACGAACACCCGCTAGCAACGACTAGGATAATATCTGTAATGTTGGTAAGTCGAAGTGAATTCAAGTTCTAATGTTAGAAGCAAAGACTTGAGACTGCAGATAAGAAATTTGGTTGTGGAGAGCCTCTTCTTATGTGAAGAATCACTTCATGTAACGATGGCCAGAATCCTGATGAATATGACAAATCTTGTGGTGGCTTCGTAGTAACGTCCTTGCCTGGTGGTTGCCAGACTGGGGTTCGAACCCCGCTCAAGCTCTTTAGTTCCTTTGGTCGCTGCAACCTCACCATCCTTGTAAGCTAAGGATGAGAGATTTGGGGGAGCCTACAGGTCTATCTGCCGACTCATTAGCAGCCATTGCCAGGCCCACCTTGGTCCTAGCTTTGGGTGGAGAGGTGGGCTTGGGTGCTGATCATATGTAATATGGTCAGTCTGCATGGCATTGTCCTGTTTGATAGGGCATGTCACTGTTCCTTGCCTCTCTTATTCATGAGTGGTCTTTAAAGCATTTAAAATACGAGACGTAAATGGGGTATCCAAAATGCATATGTATTCGTCAATTTAGTCTTCAACAAGCTTGAAATGTGGTCTATTCAAAGTACTGTACAATTTAGTACTTGGGTAAGAGTACTAATAAGAATCGAGGAATTTTCTTTATATATTATCATACATTATCAAGAAGGTAAAATAAGTCATACTACATATGTATGAAGACAATTAGTTTTAGAAGTGGAACAAAATTACAAGTTTTGTCTGTCGCATAAAATATTCTTTCAATATGCATTATCAACAAAAAATAAGCGCTATTGAAAATATGACTTGACCTGAGTAAACTAAAAATAAATAGGTTAGGAGGGTGTTAAGATTTGAAAGTTTCTGGCATCCTGACATCTAAGGTCATTGATGGAAGGTGTTAAAATTGAATACATCCACGAAAACATTATTCGAGGTACAGAAACGACCAGATGAAGCTATGTCAACTGTACTGAAAATATGTTTGCAGGAGGACATATAAAAAAAAAATTACAAGGAGAAACTTTAATCTTTAAAAAACAGACTTCGTCTGACATGTTTCTCGTGGCAGAAAAGGTGGAAAATTCTTAGAAAAGTTGAGAGTAATGGCATAAGATCTCCCAGTTCTAAAGTTATGATGTTCAAATAAAAAGAAATTTAGATGCGAGATGTTTGGCTTCTTGAACGATTTCAATGTAGAAGAATTTTAAATACTGAACATAAGTAACTTTGAAAATCATTGAAATCTTACATTGCAACTAAAATCTTATATCTAAAAAATGGATCAAAATGATTTTTAAATATCGGACCCAAAAGTAACTTGGAATATTATATAACTCAAAACAACTACAAATCAACTATACGAAATAGTGTTATTTCATTAGTGATGTCATTGGCAATTCTTAATAACCATCTTACCCAAAACCAATAAATTTGAAATATGCAGGATAATTTATTGGGCTAAAGATTTAAATCGCAAACCAAAATATAATTTTCCCTCAAACGAAGTAACATTCTCCGATATATATCTTGGATTTCTTAAACCATTTAAACTTGAACATATACAGGGTGTCCCAAAATAATGTATACACTATTTGGATTGTTACAAATTGTTCAATTTATTGATATTAACGTGGAAAACAGATTCAAAGGAGAGAAACAATGCACATTTAAAGATCCTGAGAGTTCACAGTAGAAAAGTAAGGATACATGGGGCAATTTGAGAATGTTAAAAAAAAGAAGAAAAAAAAAAAGATCAGCTCACATAGTGTTCAAACTGGTTGCCGCTCTGCTCAAATTAGCTATTCAAAGTCAAAGAGTGTATACATTATTTTGGGACACTGTATTTTATAAGCTCGCCCTTTAATTCCTCACTAAAAAAAAACAACACCTAGCTTTTTTTATACTTTATAGAGAACATGTCAGATAAAAGTATGTCAGCAAGATAAAGAAACAAGAGTTTGCCAGGGCGTACTTACGGTGGTATCCTATCTGCCACGCCCGTCTTGCGGGCAACTTGTCCTCGGTGACAATTTTCTGGCACGAGCCGAGAGAGAAGGTGGCACTGGTGTCCTCCATGTTGA
>NC_090742.1:16214561-16217061 GCF_036898095.1 Palaemon carinicauda
AACATCTGAAAAAAAATCAATAGATATAATCATGTGATGCTACGGAGGCTGGCCATACACTGAACACAATTGTGGTTTCACTATCTGCTGGACTGGGGTTCGAGATTCGCTCAAGTTGCGTCTGCAACTTCACCCTCCTTATGAGCTAATGATGGGGGTTTTAGGGGGAGCCTATAGGTCTCAGCTGGCATTATCTGGCGCTCCCTGGTCTTTGCTTGGGTAGAGGGGGGGGGGGGTTTGGGGCACTAATCATATATATGTATGGTTAGTCTCTAAGGCATTGTCATTGTCCCTTGTCTCTACCCTTCATGAGTGACCTTTAAACCTTTAAGCAAGCAATTGGATCAATGGTATAACGACGACAGAAGCACTATTTATTATCATCAAGATTAATTAAAGGTTATTTGATCTCCTTACTCTCTCTTAAATTGCATTTATTCAAGATAAATATTTCTGATGTAGCCAAAAACTATATCACGCTATTTACTGCTCTGTAATTTCACTTATAATTTGTAGTTCAAACCTGTTAATAAAGATATTCTACAACAAAATCTCTCTACTGATTTAACTATTCCTTTTCCACATGTTAATCTCTCTCTCTCTCTCTCTCTCTCTCTCTCTCTCTCTCTCTCTCTCTCTCTCTCTCTCTCTCTCTCCTTATCTACCTATCTCTCTCTTGCTCTCTACACCACCCTTATCTCTCACATATCTTTTTCTCTAGACATCCATATCCCTCCACGATAGTTCAACTCCCTTATTACGTCATCAAAGTCTCTTAAGTGATTCGATATATTCAATGCGTCATCAATTCATATTCACAGCAATTTTTAACTTATTAACCCTATTTCTCTCCCTTTCTTACGTATCACATTTTTCATAGTTATCATCATCATCATCACCATCATATTATTATTATTATTATCATTACTTGCTAAGCTATAACCCTAGTTGGAAAAGCAGGAAGCTATAAGCCTAAGGGCTCCAACAGGGAAAATAGTCCAGTGAGGAGAGGAAATAAGGAAATAAACAAACAAGAGAAGTAACTAAAA
Organism: Palaemon carinicauda; assembly: GCF_036898095.1. Classification (NCBI taxonomy): domain Eukaryota; kingdom Metazoa; phylum Arthropoda; class Malacostraca; order Decapoda; family Palaemonidae; genus Palaemon; species Palaemon carinicauda. Next base: position 16,215,611 of record NC_090742.1, read on the forward strand.
ATTAAAATAAAATTTCCACCAGTCTGTCTGACTGTCTGTACAATATAAAATCTCTTCCAACACGCGCAAAGCTTACCACCTATTCATAGACTGGATCCTCATCCAATCCTTATCCGAGAATTCCTACAGGATATTCTTCAACAATATCCCTCCTTAGACTAAGGCTATCCATCTTCCGTATCTGCAACTTCAACCTCAACTCCTCACCATTCATCACATCCGGCAAGGCACTTCCTTTACTATATATCAATATGTCAATATTTTCCTTTCCAAAAAGATTCCTCGTTGACAAATTCGAGGCACTTCTGGAAACGAAGCGAGTAGGTTATCTATTTATCTACCTATTAATCAATCTATCTATCTATCTATCTATCTATCTATCTATCTATCAACAAATCAATCAATCTTATCTATCTATATCTGCAGCATACAACCACACGCAGATAAGCAACTTGCGTACAGTGAAAACAGCAAATTTAAAGGAGTTTGAGATGATTGATTGATTGATTGATTGATTTAAAGTTTTCAGGCATTTGAGATGATTGTGCTAAATTAAAAAATAAGGCGACTGTATCCGCATGGGGTTATTGAGTAAAAGAAAAAAAAAGTAAAACATCTAACTCTCTATCATCCCATCTCTCAATATGCAGCACACATGCAAATATACTATACAACGGTAAGGTGTCTAAACAACCAAACTAGGAGGAGTATGATGCGAGTGTGCAAAACCTCAAAAGGAGGATCATTTAGTCAGCATTGGGTGCACAAGATTATTCGAACGCGGCAGCAAGGAATAAAATAATCAATCTACTAAACCATCTGGGTTTCATGTCTATCAGTAGTACATACAAACGCATATACCAGAGAGGGCTTCAGCTAAAACAATGGTGGAGCTGCTTAGGATTAAGGAATAACAAAGATAGCCGGCGAATATTGAACTCTATTTTCAACTGCCATAAAATCTCAAACAAGAATATGCAAAGCGACATATTATACATACAAGATACTTATAATGCAATGGATAAACTATTTATATGTAATATTTTATGATAATAAAAATAATAATAATAATCATAATAAATAATAAATAATTTATCTATCGCAATTTGTCCACAATAATAATAATTTATATATCGCAATGTATCCAAAATAATAATAATAATAATAATAATAATAATAATAATAATAATAATTTATATATCGCAATGTATCCAAATTATTATTAATAATAATTTATATATCGCAATGTATCCAAAATAATAATAATAAAATAATAATAATAATAATAATAATAATAACAATAATAATAATAAATCTATATATCGCAATGTATCCAAAATGATAATAATAATAATTTATATATCGCAATGTATCCAAAATAATAATAATAATAACAACAACAACAACAACAATAATAATAATAATAATAATAATAATAATAATAATGATAA
>NC_090742.1:16222061-16229561 GCF_036898095.1 Palaemon carinicauda
TTTACAACTTTCCCAAACATATTGAATCAATCTCAATCCTTTCCTCAAGACACCATCTACTGTACTATGTGTATGACGTTTTCCGAGATATTCCAAATTATGAATAAATTAAAAGAGACGGTTGAAAGAGTATGTTACAGCGGATATGGAGGAGAAGGATCTCACAGTGGAGGACATCGACGATAGAAGAAATTAGTAACGACTATCAAGAAATAGCGACCCTGTATAGCAGGAAAAACTTTAGTCGAAGAAGAAGAAAGTAATCACAAAGACTATCGCCTAATCATACATATAATATAGCTAAAGTTTCCCTTATTATCATCATTATTACTTTTTTTTTTTTTACCAGCTAAGCTACAACCCTAGTTTAAAAAGCAGGACGCTATAAGCTCTAGGGCTCCAATAGGAAAAGATACCCCAATGAGGAAAGGAAACAAAGAAATAAATAAATTACAATGTTCTACCAGTGAAGAAAGGAAATAAGGAAATAAACTACAAGAGAAGTAATGAATAATATGAAATGTTCCAAGAACAGTAATAACATTAAAATAGATCTTTCATATATAAACTATAAAAACTTAAAATAGCAAGAGGAAGAGAAATAAGACAGAAAAGTGCACCTTCAAGAAAGAGAACTCTACCCCAAGACAGTGAAAGACCATAGTACAGAGGCTATGACACTAACAAAGAATAGAAAGGAACCGTTGGCGGAAGAGGTATTTGGGTAAAATATTGGTCAAAATACTGGAAAGAAAATGAAGTTAAATATAGTATTAAATGGGTAGTATTTGAAATTAAATACAAGCGGGCAGACGATATGATAAAATACCATGTTAAAATCATAATATTTTACCAAAAATGTAAAACAGGTTAGAAAACTGGTATTAAATTCAGTAATAAATGTGTAGTATGTCAGGTAAAATACATTGGAAGCTTAAAATTGAGATTGAGTGTGGTAATAAATGGGTACAATTGTACCAAAAATGCAGAATAGGCGGAAAAAAGGTGAAATAAATGCTACAATAAGCGAGTTTCATTTCACTCAAAATAAATATTATTATCATTATTACTTGCTAAGCTACAACCCTAGTTGGAAAAGAAAGATGCTATAAGGTTAGGGACCCCAACAGGGAAAATAGCCCAGTGAGGAAAGAAAAAAGGGAAAAATAAAATATTTTAAGAATAACATTAAAAGAAATATTTCTTATATAAACTATAAAAAACTTTAACAAAACAAGAGGAAGAAAAAGGGGATAGAATGCACAGCGGAGCAGTGATAAAAAAAAAAAAGAAGTAACAGTTTGGTTAAAATACAGTTGGGGCGAGAAAATGGGACCTGCAGATAACCTGTTTTCTTTCCATTTTGTCGTGGGCCCGAACTGCATTCCCAGTGCTGATTGGATGTATATTCGACGACTTTCCCAACTCGCTGAATAATGTCGCCAAAGAGGAAGAAATGGGAAATATCGCCCTCAAAAAAGAAGAAGAAGAAGAAGAAGAAGAAGAAGAAGAAGAAGAAGGAGAAGAAGAAGAAGAAGAAAAAGAGAGAGAAAAAAAAAACTCTATTGACAGTTACTCGAAAAGAAGTCGGTAGGATTTTTTTTTCTTATATCACTGGGGTTCTGATTGGTTCTTTACTTTCTGATTTGTTGTGTAAAGAAAGCAATGGCGTTATATAAGTTAATGGAAGTTGGAGGTTAAAATTGTATAACATCTGATAAATAGAGGAAAAAAAAATTTTGATAGTAGGCTAGGACAGAGGTACATTTAAAAAAAAAAAACGTAATTTTAATGGGAATTTTTTCGTAAAAATATAGTTTTCACCTATATTTCAGTAAAATACAGGCGACCATAATTCTTACCCTTTGTGTTATTATCTTTTACGGGTTGGTGACCGTAATATCACTCCTTTACGCAAATATATCAATTTTTTAAACGGCAAATGCCTGGCAACATTTATTCCAGGATTTTTACAGTTTTTACGGCAATTTTTTAAGTTTAGAAGCTGTCAAAGCAATTAACTGTCTTATTACTGTGGTTTTATAGAATAGGGGACATATAGCCTTCTGGCTAGTACAGTGTTAACCTGTTTGCCTACCATTCGCATGGCAGCAGATCGATCCCAGCCTAGGACCGTGAGCTTAAGATGTTTACTGGGGAGGCCACAGCTGTGGTTATGCACCATAGTGGGGATTGAGCTTGCCTGGTTGACTTTCTGGCGAGCATTTATTCTGATGACACGAACTGAAACCAGACACCTTTAACGCCTTAATATTACGTAGCCCTAGGCCTTTATCCACTTGAGAAAGTCAAGGGGTTGGGAAGGAAGACGGAATAAAATAAGTAGGAATGGAAATAAGTATATAAAAAATAAATAAAATGTGGGTGCAGTTAAGTGTCTGAAAAGTGATTGCAAAGACCCTCGAGTAATTCCTACAGTGCAAGCGTGAGGTGGACTGATGACACTACTCTCAAACAGACTAAAAAATAAGCGAAATTCAACTAAAATTTAGACCCTCGTCCGAATATGATCATAAAGATCAATGGTAGAATGACGAAGAAAAAAATTCCTTCAATACTGAAAGTTCTTCATCATCATCATTATTATTATTATTATTATTATTATTATTATTATTATTATTATTATTACTGCTACTTACTAAGCTACAACCCTAGTTGGAAAAGTATATATACCTTATGAATGATTTACCTAGTGTATTGTTTACAATAGCTTTTATGGCATACGTCTGTTATCTTTTTATTTCTCTATTTCTGAACATCAGCCCCAACCTACGACAGCCATCTGACAATCAGGTACAAATTACACTACTAAAGTCAACAAACACGTACTGGGTATTAGATACTAGTGTACCCGAGCCGTCAAAAAGGACGACTAAATATTTAGATAGGCAATTGTGGGGGATTGTGGTTTTTGAGTGTACCTCTCGTAGGTAGTAAGTTGGCCAGGGCATCAGCCACCCGTTGAGATACTACCGCTAGAGAGTTATGAGGTCTTAACTGGTCAGACAGTACTACATTGGGTCGTTCTCTCTGGTCACGGTTCATTTTCCCTTTGCCTACACACCGATAGACACACACACACCGAATAGTATGGCCTATTCACATATTCTCCTCTGTCCTCATACACCTGACAACACTCAGATTACCAGACACTTCTTCACCTAAGGGATTAACTACTGCATTGTAATTGGTCAGTGGCTACTTTCCCCTTGGTAAGGGTAGAAGAGAGACTTTAGCTATGATAAGCACCTCTTTTAGGAGAAGGATACTCCAAAATCAAACCATTGTTCTTTAGTCTTGGGTAGTGCCATAGCCTCTGTACCATGGTCTTTCACTGTCTTGGGTTAGGGTTCTCTTGCTTGAGGGTACACTTGGACACACTATTCTATTCCATTTCTCTTCCTCATGTTTTGTTAAAATTTTTATAATTTATACAGGTATTTATTCTAATGTTATTCTTAAAATATTTGATCTTTCCTTGATTCCTTTCCTCGCTGGGCTATTTTCCCTGTTGGAGCCCCTGGGCTTATAGCATCCTGCTTTTTCAACTAGGGTCGTAGTTTAGCAAGTAATAATAATAATAATAATAATAATAATAATAATAATAATAATAATAATAATAATAATAACTATCGGAACCCGTGTAAATTACACGAAATGATATTTTCAATACTAATCATCTTGTTCCTAACCTAGACATGTTTGAATAAAATGTGATACAATTTGACTTGTATATTTATTTAAAAAAATGAGCAATATATGAAACAATTTACAAAACATTTTATATACAATATTTCTAGTGAAGGTAGTCTCTCTTCCCTTGGCCACGAGTAGAATTATTTTGAGGACAAATTTTCACTCTTACACTGTTCATAGACCTTTCTCTTGAGAAGGCTACATAAAGTTGTCCATGAGTAAAGCAAAGTTATGGTAGGTAGATCCCAACCTTATCGAAAGTCTGTCCTTGAGCTTTATTAATGGTCATTGAATATGATAGGCGGACGGGAAATTGAGTAATGTCTAGGAAGATTTGAAGCAGTGATCAGAATTATGAGAAATCTTTTCCAGTAAGAACGGATTAGTCGTTAAACGAAAAGGTCCGAGATTGATTTTATAATCTAGGCTATGGAAATTGATAGAACTCAATTTTTTGTCTAATATTAAAAAAAAAAAAAAGGTCAGGTGCTACTAAAGACAAAATTGGGAAAACTATATAAGATGTGCTTTGGTTAAGTAATCAAAGTCTAATGTGAATTTGTAAGAGTATACCATGAAATTATTTAAGTTTTTTTAAGCATGACACAAAAAAAAAAAAATATCACACTATCGTATTAATATATAGATAATAATTACGATAGTAACAATAATAATAATAATAATAATAATAATAATAGTACTCCTCTCTAACCAGGGTATGACTACTCCCTCTACCCCCTAGCCGAGGGACGGGGGGAGAGCAAGAAGTCTTGCGTCTGGCATTGCCGCTCAACGAGACTGGAATATATATATATATATATATATATATATGATATACATATATATACACATATTATACATATAACATATATATATATATTATACATATAATATATATATATATATATATATATATAATTTACATATATATATGTATATATAATATATAATATACGTATATATACACATATAATATACATATATATACACAATATACATATATATATATATATATGATTTACATATAATATATATGTATATATAATACACCTATAATAAATATATATATATATATAATATATATAATTTATATATAACATATATATATATAGATAAATATATATAATATCTCTCTCTCTCTCTCTCTCTCTCTCTCTCTCTCTCTCTCTATATATATATATATATATATATATATCTGTGTGTGTGTGTGGGTGTATACATCCACACACGTTGCCCTACTGTATAGAAGAGATTTAAGGAAATATATACTTGCTTGCCCAGGGATCGAAATCGGTAAAGGGGACGAGATATTTGTAGTAATGCATAAAAGCAAAAGATTCCCCTCACACAAAATGGGAACAAACAGGGTGGAAAAAAAAAAAAAAAAAAAAAAAAAAAAAAAAACCATCTGAGAAATGAAGATCGACACTTCCCGTTTGGGCAAGGCACGGATACTAATCTCGACGCATATTTCTCCGTAAGATGGAATCAGAAGCAAGAGAAATAACGGCGGATTTTTCGTGTACGTGATTAATACTACCGAGTTTCGAAGAGGCAATTGGGGTGCGTCTATTGTTGTTAGGTATTGTACTTTGTCTTTAACAAAGCTCATTCGTAAAAAATAACTAACGTTTTATGGCCTTTTACTTGGGCATCCGTTTCCAATGTGCTCTCTAGAGAGAGAGAGAGAGAGAGAGAGAGAGAGGAGAGAGAGAGAGAGAGAGAGAGAGAAGCATTTTAGCAGCTTCAAGAACTTTAGAGAAAGAGTAATTATCTAATTTCTTTTCCTACGTGGTGGCATAGTGAACGTAAATAAATTTGAAAGAAAAAAATAATGCAACGTTGTATTTACCTTTATGAACAGCAAGAAGAAAGTTACATTTATCTTTATGGACGACACAAAGAAGAGTTACATTTGTGTTAATGCAGAGTGCAAATTATACAGTTATATTTGGCTTTATTCTGCGTAAACAATGCAAAGTTATATTTCGATTTATCCGCGAACAAAATAATGTAATGTTACAAGCAACGATATATTTGCCTTTCAGAACTGCTCAAATAATGCATAATTGTAGTTACCTTAATGAATAGTGAAAATGATGCAATATTATATTTACATTCATAAGCCGGGTAAATAATGCATCGTTCCATTTACCTTTATGCGCAGGGTAAATAATGCAACTTCCCATTCACCTTTGTGCGCAAGTAAATAATGCAACATTCCACTCACCTTTATGCGCAGGGTAAATAATACAACGTTCCATTTACATTTATGCACAATGACAACGATGCGCAACGTTACATTAATTATGTAAACGAAGCAATGTTACATTTACCTTTATGCGCAGGGTAAAGAAAAGGCAACGTTCCATTTACCTTAATGCGTGATGACAATGATGGGCAATATTACAATAACATTCTAAATGATGGAATGTCACAATTACCTTTATGCGTAGGGTAAACAATACAACATTCCATTTACCTTAATGCGCAATGACAAGATGCGCAACGTAAAAATAACCTTGTAAACGATGCAATGTTACTTTTACCTTTATGCGCAGGGTAAACAATGCAATATTCCATTTACCTTTATGCGCAATGACAATGATGCATAACGTTACAATAACTTTGTAAGCGATGCAATGTTACATTTACCTTCAAGAGCAACGCAAATGATGCAGTGTTACGGTTACCTTTATGAGTAGGGTGAATAATGCAACATTCTATTTACCTTAATGCGCAACGTTACATTAACGTAAACAATGCGATGTAACCTTTAAGTCAGTGTTGCCATATATGGGAATTTATACCTAGATTTGGGTATTTTGCATGTCTGAGGGGGGGTATTCTGTACTAATTTCTATGAAGAAGAAACAAAGATGTGTTAACATTCGTATTGTTGCAATTAGTTTACTTGTAATTACATGAATTATAGTGAGTAATTTTTTATATTAGCAAAGCCTACATGATGAAAAAAGAATATTTGTGGAAATGGGGATTTTTGTGTTATTTTGGGGATTTTTTATCATGATTTTTAGGGATTTTTCAACTAAGTAGGAGTAGCGGAAATGATCCCACGTCACATATAAATTTCAGGGCTAAAACAAATGATGTCGCGTTGCATTTCCCAGTGTCTGCATTGAGCAAATGATGAAACTTCTCGAGCGAACTAAAACGAGATCGAATGTGGTAATGCATTCGAGTTTTATCAAAGAGCCAGCATGGAAATCAGCATTAGCTCGGGAGAGGAATATAAATCGGCCTCATTAAAGGAACGACAATACAACTACGACTCTCTAATGGAACGCAAATGAAGATAGAGACTCATAAATATAATCAAGGTCTTTTTTTTTTTTTTTTTTTTTTTAATAAACAGTTGTGTTATCTCGAAATTTCCATTATAGAACCTTTACTTCGAGATCTTTGATATGAATTCCATAGCTTCATTGATTTAGCTTAGCTAAAACAAGGAGTCGCTCTTGACAAGCATGTACTCAAACTTTCATACATATAAACATACTGTACACACATACACAGCAACAACAACAAACAACATTAAATGTATCTGGTCCAGTGCAGTACAAAGGCCTGTGATATGTCATTATTCATATTTTTATGCATATATGTATAAACATATAATATAAACATAAACATTTATCCTTAGTACTTAATATAAATAAGATTAGAAATGGCCGACATATACATCTGTTTTGATTCTATTAGGAGATTTATCATTTATGATAATACACCAATAAATATGGAATATATTATTTCCTAAAAGTT
>NC_090742.1:16234561-16252061 GCF_036898095.1 Palaemon carinicauda
CTCAAACAAAATTTAGAAATGGAAAGATGGCTCCATCTGCCTTCCTCCACCAGCCCTCTGAAAAGGAGAGGTGTCCAGACGTGAGAAAAAGAAGAGGGTGGTGGAGGAGGAGGAGGAGGAGGAGGAGGAGGAGGAGGAGGAGGAGGAGGAGGAGGAGGAGGAGGAGGAGATGATAAAAGACTACACTTTGAGTCCTCCTACCAACAAAGACCCCAGCGGAGCTGCCATCATATGTGAGCGTTGAGAAAAACCCTAAGATCATCAGACCTTTATCCGGGACGTAGTCAGACTCTTCCAATATCTAGGACACGACGTTAGCGTAAGTCCGTGGCAATCAACGACCCAAACTTCTAAGGAAGGTCGCGTTTTGGGAGGGGGGACGAGGAGGGGGGGAGTAGGTTTATGGCGGGAGGATTGGGGGTATAGAAAAAAAGGAGAAGAGGCGTAGTAAAGTGAGGGGGGAAGAAAAAATTAGGAGAGTGAGAGATATGATAGGGGAGGTAAGGAAATATAAACAAAAGGGGGAGTGGAAAAAGGAGAATGTCACAGAAAAGGGGGAAAAATATGCGGAACGTGGTAAAGAAGTAAAGTAGGGTAAGGTGAGAAGTAAACACGGAAACATAAGTAGGCAATAAGATACAGAAGAAATGAAAAAAAATAGAGGGGCGTGGAGAAGGCAAGTGCTGTGCTGGTAAAGAAGCAAGGTAGGGCTAGGTAAGCAGAGAAGGGAGAAGTTAACAGAGCTAGGTTAACAGGCAAGGCAAAGCAAAATACAGAAGGAATGCAAGAAAAAAAAACATAATAACGATAGGTAAACACGTAAGGCAAAGCAAATTACAGAAGGAAAGTAAAGAAAAAAAATAACAGTGATAGGTAAACATGCAAGGCAAAGCAAAGTACAAAAGGAATGCAAGAAAAAAATATAATAACGATAGGTAAAAACGTAAGGCAAAGCAAATTACAGAAGGAAAGTAAAGAAAAAAAATAACAGTGATAGGTAAACACGTAAAGCAAAGCAAAGTACTAAGGGAATGTAAGAAAATAAATAATAGCGATAGGTAAACACGCAAGGCAAAGCAAAGAACAGAAGGAATGCAAAGAAAACAACTAACAGTGATAGGTAAACACATAAGGCAAAGCAAAGCACAGAAGGAAAGCAAAGAAGAAATATAACAGTGATAGGTAAACACGAAAAGCAAAGCAAAGCACAGAAGGAATGTAAGGAAAAAATATAACAGTGATAGGTAAACACGCAAGGTAAAGTAAAGTACAGAAGGAATGCAAATAAAAAATAGTGATAGGTAAACACGCAAGGCAAAGCAAAGTACAGAAGGAATGAAAAAAAAAAAAAAAACAGTGATAGGTAAACACGTAAGGCAAAGCAAAGTACACAAGGAATGCAAAGAAAAAACATAAAAGTGATAGGTAAACACGTAAGGCAAAGCAAAGTACGAAAGGAATGCGAAGGAAAAAAAAATAACAGTGATAGGTAAACATGTTAAGGCAATGCAAAGTACAGAAGGAATGCAAAACAAAATAAAAAATAACAGTGATAGGTAAACACGTAAAGCAAAGCAAATCAAAGTACAGAAGAAATTAAAAAAAAATAACAGTGATAGGTAAACACGAAGCAAATCAAAGTACAGTAGGAATGAACAGAAAAAAAAATTAATAGTAATAGGTAAACACGCAAGGCAAAGCAAAATACCGAAGGAATGCAAAGAAAAAAAAAGTTGGGGGGGGGGGTTGGCACGAAGGCATTTGCTGTTCCTCAAATAGTAGAGAGGGGAAATACTTTCCTTCCGCAGGCGGGGGTTCTATGCAATTCTTAATTAACTTATCTGCGAAGGTGTAATTAGATTCCGCTTCCTTTTCTCTTTACGCTCCCCGCCTTAATTTCCTCTCCCACCGCCGCCGACTCTATTCGCTCACCAAGACAAGTCCCAATCATTGCCTTTGGGCAGAATTGATCTCAAGACCACGTTAACTGGGACTTTGTGTAACGCGCGATGCTCTCATTAAACTTTTTAATTGGTCAATATATTATCCAGAAATGAATTTTTGCATAACAGATTGGCAATTCCAGGCGATAAACAATGCTGGATTGCTTAAAAGAGGCATTCGGTAATTTTATGTTAATCAAACGAATTGCTTCATTGAGGCAATGGCTACCTATTTAAGATTAGATGGTTGATAAATTATAATAATAAATAAGGAATGGGAGGATTTCTTTTAAAATTAAAACATGTCTTCTCTTGGCAGGTAAAATGAGGATTATAATTTATTGGACGAAAGCAGGGGATTGATAAATTGTAATAATAGAGAGAATACGAAGATTTCTTTTAAAATTAAAACATGTCTTCTCTTGGCAGGTAAAATGAGGATTATAATTTATTGGACGAAAGCAAGGGATCCATTGCAAAATATACACTCTCTCTCACTTTCATTTCCTTCCCCTTTTACTCTGGCAAACAAGTAAATACTATTTTACACGATTGTTTTAAAGAAACAAATATCTGATAATCAATCAAAAACACATCATATAATGCAAAACTCTAAACAGGGGTCAAGTGTTGCATCATAAGAATTTGTCCCTAAAGAAGGGCATGGTGAATCTTATCGCTGAAGGTAGTGCTCCTTTATACTTTTACGGCTGCCAAATATTTCAGTGCGCTTTGGAGAAGAAAAAAAAAGAAAGAAAAAAAACTTTTGAAACTTTGACCACCTACAATTTCTACCAATATTAACCACTGGGAATTTAAAAAGATTGATTTCTTTTATCACTCACTCAATTTTAAGTTTATTTATTCCTTTAATTTCTCTCGTCATCCTTATTCATAAGAATTATAGTTATAGTAACACCATCCCACAATTTACTACCAATCCAGTCACTCTCTCTACACTCTTCCCTTCTATGATGACAATTTATATTCTCTCACAACATATTATTCTGAATACCATTCACTCACAGTGCTAATTTCATTACTGTAATTTTTTATAACATCATACAGAGACAAAATTAGGTAATACAATACTGATTTGGGATTATTTCAACTTATCCTATGAGGCCTCCTTTAAAAAAAAAAAACATTATATGTTGGTGATGTTGAAAAAAAAAAAAGACTGTATTTTGGTGATGTTGAAAAAAAAGTCATTGTATGTTGGTGATGTTGAAAAAAAGGACTGTATTTAGGTGATATTAAAAAAAAAAAAAAAAAAAAAGACATTGTATGTTGGCGATGTTGAAAAAAAAAACTATTTTGGTGATGTTGAAAAAAAAAAGAAAAAAGAAAAGACGTATGTTAGTGATATTAAAAAAAAAAAAACTATTTCGGTGATGTTGTATGTTGGTGTTGAAAAAAAAAGAAAAAAAAATAGAATAATGATATATAACCTTTTCCAATTCAATACCTACTATTTCTATAGGGCCATGATATAAACCAGTAAAACAAATAGTCATTGTAAAAATACAAAAAAACATATTGGTTCTGATTCTATAGAGGCGAGGTAAATGCAACTAAACTTTACTAAACAATCATGGAGTTTATATACAGCGACTTGCGAGCAAGAACGTCACAAAAATTCAAACAAAATAGAACATGAGCTACCATGACACAGATTGATCTTTCAACAGTGCAAGGAAGAGCGAGTGATAAGATAATAAATGAAAAATCATAACAGTGTACAGTTGGCCTCATTAATTCTTGTACACTGACATCTCCTATGCCTTCCACGAAGTGTACCGGAATTAATGAAGCCAACTGTACAAGCTTGTATGAAACACGTGCAAAAAAAAAAAAAAAAAAAAAAAAAAAAAAAAAAAGAGCTAACGTAAATTGAGATGAAAAAAGACACACGCGGTCTTTTAGTCTTTCTCAAGTTAAGGAATGCAAATAGGATTCAGCTCGGACACATTAAACTCCTGGGCTTACAAGAAGGACGCCCTCGAGGAGCTGTTATCTCCAGGCTGACTCATCGACGGCAAGGAGGGTCTCTGCTCAATCGTCCTGCAATCAAAGCATTGGAATGAAATATTTTGAAGTCCTGCATCCCCAAAGGGGTAAGGGAACAAAGTGAGCGAGAATGATAGAAACACACATTGGTGAATATCGATACTATGGGTGGTGTGAGAATATCTACACGTTAATTGCTTCAGGATTACATATCTCTGTACTATATCTCTTGCATACCTTCAGGCATTAAGAGCAATGGCCAGGGGCTGGCGTGAAACCAGATAAATCTAACCTAAACAATTACCTAGTTCGTTAAATTTGTTTTCCCTTTTTTGTAAAGGATATCAAGAGCTCCTCCTCTTCTGTAACGGCCATTGAATGATAGCGAATTTCTTTTCATATTCTTTATGGTTCGACTTCAATCTATCAGTTACATCTGTAAAGGACTTCCACTGTCTTGCGTTAGAGTTCTCTTGCTTGAGGGGTACAATTGGACACGCTATTTTTTCTAATTTCTCTTCCTCTTGTTTTGTTTTTATAGTTTATATATGAAATATTCATTTCAATGTTACTGTCCTTGAAATATTTTATTTTTCCTAGTTTCCTTTCCTCACAGGGTTATTCTCCCTGTTGGGACCCCTGGGTTTATAGCATCCTGCTTTTTCAACTAAGGTTGTACCTTAGCAACTACTACTACTACTACTACTACTACTACTACTACTACTACTACTACTACTACTACTAATAATAATAATAATAATAATAATAAAAATAATAATAATAATAATAATATAATACTGTTAGTACTCTGGTAAAGTAAAGGCATTTCCAGAGCTCCGATTCATGACTAACAGAGTTTAATTCACAATTCTTTAATTGACTTCACAGTTTTGTATTAAACTTACATCGCCTGATACTTCTCTCTTAGGTCTACTGACGATTTTAAGCGAGAGAGAGAGAGAGAGAGAGAGAGAAGAGAGAGAGAGAGAGAGAGTTCCGTAGGGGGGTACCAATTAGTCTTATCTACATCAATTTTACTTTATCAAATATTAATTATAACTTTTATCTGAACTCTTGTTATCATCGACATTATCAACACCATTTTAATAATTTTAGAGGGACTCAATTTCGGGGTCCTCATTCGGCACATCCGGAGGACCCATTGGTTTGTCGAATGGAAAAATTCTTTAATTTCCTCTCGTTTTCTCTAAAGTGATCACATGATTACTAAATTATTTAATCAGCCGGTTCATGAAAGAAACGAAGTAAAAGGAGAACTTCATCACAACTTCGAGACATAATTTGATTGAGGGTTTTTTTATTCCATAGCAAGTTGAATCTCTTTCTCTCCTTTCAGATTTTAATGATGAATATAATTGGTTCCAATTGAAAAGTTTGTTATTATTTCTAATAGCAAACACCCACGTTGCATGTTCTAATTAAAGCTATACAACTGACTTTTAAAAAAGTATAAAATTCAAATGTGTGGTGAAGTAAGACTCAGCCAATAAAAAATAGTAATAAATACAAACCAAAAATTCATATTAATAAATTTCCATAATCAACAAAAATATTGACAAAAAAAAAAAAAAGAGTGACAAAAAAGTGGCAAAAGTATTTTCTTTTCTGATAACAGATGACGAAAAGTGAGCCCAAAATCAATAAAAAATAAGAAAAATAGTCATCATATCAAATCAAACAAGAATATTATATTCTTCGTGATATAATTCATGAAAAAAAAAACAAATATTTCCAGGTTTAATTTTTCAGATCTTGTGGGAGGTTAACCCTATTTACCTTGTCTGCTTAGAGGAGAGAGAGAGAGAGAGAGAGAGAGAGAGAGAGAGAGAGAGAGAGAGAGAGAGTATTAAGAAGACTGATTATGGGAACCTATTCTTAGAAATACTTGAGAGATAAAAAGTTTTCTGTAGATCAATAACTGAAAATGGATGTTACAAGAAACAATACTAAAAATAGAATAAAAAGGCTTGATGATGATGTGAAACGGAAAAAAAAAATGCTAGATCTTTTTATTGTCTGTTTTCTTTTGGCTCATGCGTGAGAATTTCTCTCTCTCTCTCTCTCTCTCTCCTCTCTCTCTCTCTCTCTCTCTCTATATATATATATATATATATGTATATATATATATATATATATATGTATATATACATATATATATACTTATATATACATATATACAATATATTTATATATATATACATATAAATATATATAAAACACGATATATGTATTTGCATATAAATAAATAAATAACACGATATATATATATATATATATATATAAAACACGATATATGTATTTGCATATAAATATATAAATAACACGATATATAAATATATATATATATATATATATATATAATGCATGTATACATATACAGTATACTGTATATGTATATACGTGTACATATATATGTGTATATGTATACATATATATACACATATATATACATGTATATATATATATATATATACATATATATACATATTCATATATATACATATGTATATATATATTTAAATATATATGTATATATATATATGTATTTATATATATATATATATAATATATTCATATATATACATATGTATATATATTTATATATATATATATATATATATACCCACATGTATGGAAAAAATAAAAAACGAACATTCTTCACCACCAAAAATAAAAAAGTAAAAGCCAACAAAGGAACAAAGTCAGTCAGAGGAATAAGAAGAACACGGTTCAAGTTTTTGTAAGTGTGAATGAGATCATTTATCAAAAGACATGCAAGTTTTATCCTCGAGAGCAGAATGTTTGTTTCGTCGTAAAACGAGCAAGAGCTCAGTAAACCTGCGTGTTGCAACACTTCTTGGCAGTCAGACATTTTTGGCTTATTTATTACTCTCACTGAAGCGAATTATTTTAATGGCTTACTTTGAAGTCTTCCACTTTCAGAAATAAGTGACTAAACTTGAAATGACTTTATATGGTACAGATAAATTAGTTATTTAAACCTTATATACATAGTTATATTTTCACTTTGGTTTATTACTGGTGAGAAATGCTTATTTTCCCTCAACAAATCACTTTTTATAATACGCAATACTATACAAGAAAAAAATTACTTTATATGATTAAATGAAAAAACCTGAATCTTGTTTGTTTCAGTTATTTACCTTACGCCATCTCCTATAAGAAATACTATCTAAGAAAACAAATTACTAACATAGTCATATATTTTCTCTGGGTTACATCTATTAAGAAATACCATAGAAATACAAAATCACTTCAAAAGAATAAAAAATTATACCCTCAAGATTTGCTTCAGGTATAAAGCACGTACCATACAAAAGACAATAAGAGGAAACCACATATAAAAAATACCACCACGTAAAAGCGAACACAAAACGTACTATTTCAAGACACACGTGGGCGAGACACATTCACAAGCAGAAAGGTGGCGCTTTAAAAAGAAAAACACGTGTCCCTGAAGAAGGGCTCTCCGGTCCCCCTGACTAATCATGTTAACCTCACGGATCGCCCCGTCAGCGTTTTCGGCTCACTTTGTCTTAAAACATCACGACAAAAAACCCAAAGTTAATTGTTTCGATCTTTGAGGGTACCTCGTTTCAAAAGCTCTCGTAGTGGAGGGCAAGGCAAGCCGCCCTCAAACTCATTTCCTTGACTAGCGTCCGACACACGTGCGATTGAAATACTTATTGTGTTTCTCGTTATCACCGACCGGAAACATAATATATTGAAAGGAGGATTCAAACGTCAATTGCTTCTTCCTACTCTAGTCTTGGGTAGTGCCATAACCTCTGTACCATGGTCTTTCACTGTCTTGGGTTAGAGTTCTCTTGTTTAAGGGTACACTTGGCCGCACTGTTTTATCTTATTTCTCTTCCCATAGTTTTGTTTGAAGTTTTTATAGTTTATTTAAGAAATATTTATTCTAATATTTGTTTCTGTTCTTAAGATAGTCTATTTTTCTTGTTTCCTTTCCTCACTGGGCTATTTGTCCTGTTGGAGCCCTGGGCTTATAGCATCCTGCCTTTTCAACTAGGGTTGTAGCTTAGCAAGTAATAATAATAATAATAATAATATTGGAAACGTCCCTCCCTGCCATTCTGCTGGATGGGAATTCGAGACTATCTCAAGCTCAATAGTTTCTATTAGTGCCTGCAATCTCACCATCCTTGTGAGCTAAGGATCTGTGGTTTGGGAGAGCCTATAGGTCTACCTGCAGTCATCAGCAGCCATTGCCTGGCTCTTGAGGGTCCTAGCTTGAGGGAGATGTGGTCCTGAATGCTGATCATAATATATAGTCAGTCTCTAGGGCATTGTCCTGTCCTTTGCCTCAGCCATTCACGAGCAAACTTTAAACCTTTATGGTAGCCATATTCGGACGTGCACAGAGAACTGAATAGCGTAAAAGAAATGAAGACTGGGCGTTTAAAGACAAGAAAGTACATTGTTATAAAAGTATATTCTAAAAATTATCATGATCACGATTCTAAATATATTATATAACTAAGGCGCTCTGAAGAACATGAATTTTGTTCTTTTTTGGTAAATAATTGAAGAGTAGTTTCCGTTCCAGCACCCACTGACCCAAATGTGAAGGAGTAAAATCGTTGGCTGCGGTCAAGAACAAAAGTGTTGGGGATAAGACTAACGTCGCTAAAGACTTTTTAGTGAGCCACAAAGCTATAGCTATTTGGTTTCATTACTTACAAATAGGTAAAGGGTATGGAGTTTTATACACTCATATATATATATATATATATATATATACATATACATATTAATTGTACACGAACATGATATACACATATTTCAAAATAAATTATACACAGATATGCATAAGCATACACTATGTACATAAATATATATTATACATATATACATTATATATTTGTATATATATAAATATACATATATATAAATATATAAATATACATACATATATATACACACATACATATATGCACATATATCTATATATATATATATATATATGTATATATATATATATATATATAATATATATATATATATATATATATAATATATATAATATATATATATATATATATATACACGATATATATTTACGTATAAATATATATACAGTATATACATCTTTTCTTTCATCCTCACCCTTGGTAAATATGAAAGGAAAGAGAGTGCGCGAATGAAGAAATATTTATGGCTTGGTGCCGCAAAGTAATAACGATTCTGCGGGATATTGTTTATGGCAGCTTGTTAAATGATCTTGTGATGAATGGACATCAAGACGAAGATTGATATGACTGTCATTGGCGGCAACCTAATATGTATTCTGGGTTTTTGGAGGGTGGCCAGACAAGGGCTAGAGTCCCACTCAAACTCGTTAGTTTCTTTGGTCGCTGCAACCTCACCATCCTTGTAAGCTAAGGGTGGGGGATTTGGGAGAGTCTATACATCTAACTGCTGAGTCATCAGTAGCCATTGCCTGGCCCTCCTTTGTCCTAGCTTGGGTGGAGAGGGGGCTTGGGTGCTGATCATATGCATGTATGGTCAGTCTCTAGGGTATCGTCCTGCTCGATAAGGCAATGTCACTGTCCCTTGTCACTGCCATTCATGAGCGACATGTAAACCTTTAAAATAGTATGCATACTCCAATGTGCATCTGACCTTTTTATGTTTTTTGACTGATAATCATAGGTTATAGAAACTTTCCTTTAAGAGCACATCTCTTTAAAAGAATAACTACTTAAGCCTTACTACGTTTTAATAATTTATATAAAATTTGTGTAAAATTAAATCAAGATCTCCTAACTTGTATCTCGATGCCCTCTCTAATTTCGAAAATCTTGACTGTTTATCACCTCTTTTGTCACATAGAATTTTTGGTTTGACGTTTGAGTGGTGTAATATACATCCATGGTCCTCCTGCTCAGATTTGTGACCAAGTTCCCTTTTGATGTTTTAAAACTAACGCAGTTTGGAGTAATTAGTTAAGATCTACTTTCAACAACCTACCATAGTTTCCAACACTAGTTTTATTCAGAGGTACTTTCTATAAAGGAATTCTTCCATTACTCTTCATAATTACACATTGATAGCTAGAGTTAGAGTTCTCTTGCTTGAGGGTCCACTCGGGCACACTATTCTATCAAATTTCTCTTCCTATTGTTTTGTTAAAGTTTTCGTAGTATATATATTTATTTTAATATTGTTACAGTACTTTAAATATTCTTTGTTTCCTCACTGGGCTACTTTCATTGTTGGAGCCCCTGGGCTTATAGCATCCTGCTTTCCCAACTAGGGTTGTAGATTAGCAAGTAATAATAATAATATTGCTCTCTCTCTCTCTCTCCTCTCTCTCTCTCTCTCTCTCTCTCTCTCTCAGCTTCATAACCTCAAAATTGGTAATAACCTATTGTAATTTTCGTTTTCACCAGATACTGCACCTTCTCCTCTCTATACTTTCCCATCACCAATTTACATCAATATGACATTACTCACCCACCAACTAACATAATTAATTTCCCTTTCTTTTTCTTATAAAAAACTTTGAACAATTAAAAATACTCTTATGAATATCAGCCTCCTTCATCTTTAAATATCTTCATCTGCATGGTTTATTCTAATATTCGCAAAAGAAGTTTCTCTGCAGACATTCCTGCAACATTGCAACTTCATTTACTCCCTAAAGAAAAGTCTCCGATTCATCCTGAATATTTCATCGTCACAACTTCGCCCCCATCTCACTTTCTCTTATACTTCTTCGTATTCCTTTAAGACGATAAATAATTCACCAAGTTTAAAATGAATATCTGCAACCCAAAAAGAAACTTAAAACTATTATACCAATGACTAAATGTATCATATAACTTTTAAGATATGTTCTGTCCCACTTAACAGTCGTTATCCCAGGATGTATTTACTCTATCTTAAGTACCAAAATCCTCTATCCCAAATGAACAAATATATTTCAAAAGTTCTTCCTTAAGTAATAATTGATTTGTCTCTTCACTATTGGAAGGAAGATGCGATTGTAACATCCATTATTTCTAGAAATATTTATACGACTGCGTTGATGATAAAATGTTAATAATAACCATTATATTAACAGTATTGTCTAGTGGAAATCTGATTAATAAGTAATGGGTAAAATAAATAATATTGATAATCATATTAGAAGTAATACTAATAAATGACAAAGATGAAAGTATTACAAAAAAGCAATAATAATAATAATAATAATAATAATAATAACAATAATAAAAACGACAATAATAAAATTAACAATAATAACAATAAAAATAAACTTTTTTTAATAATACCTTCGGCATTCAAAGCAAAAACTTAGGAAAATCTAATTCCTCCCCGTAACTGAATATATCAGTGTTATGTCCCTGACAAAATAAGGAGCCATTTACGCCTTAACAACCATTAAACTACATCAGTAGATTTTTACCTGATTATTCTAATCAACTCGTGGACGCAATATATACTCTTCAAGACCCGTGCAAAGATCCAGCGAGAAGGATATTATCTTCTTTTGACAAAGACAGGACACAGATCTTATGTGAAAATAAAAGGCTATTTCACTTTGACAAATATCACAGACACGACTATGGACTATATCACTTAAATGATAACAACAACTTCATCACATTTCTAAGAGACGCAACAAACTATACACAAACACAACGCGATGGTGATATATTTTCTTTCCTTCCGACGTTTCACTATCGATATATCGCCGGGGCGGCTCTCAACACGTGAACGAATCTTCTGGGACCAACAGCACATGTACAAAAAAAAAAAAAAGTTGCCTACCAGCGTGGGGCAATTTCCTCTGGCCCGGAGCCCGCGACACGACACGAGGCGTTCACCTGTCTTGCCCGAACAAACTCTAAGGGTTAACTGCGCCAGGAATCATCATCGCTTTCCCTAGACTCCCCCGTTTTCATTTTCCTCTACAACCACTGATCTCTCTCTCTCTCTCTCTCTCTCTCTCTCTCTCTCTCATATTGTTTCCCTTTTTTTCTATTGTTTCCATTTATTGAGAGTTTACTTCATTATCAATTGGATAATTACCAATTATTAAGGCACACAACACAACTCTCATCCTGTTTCATTTGTAGAAGTTTAGTTTTTATCATTTAGATAATTGCATATGATAAAAGAACACTTGATAAATCTCTCTCTCTCTCTCTCTCTCTCTCTCTCTCTCTAATAATTTTAATTTGCTGTGAGGTTCCTTATCATTTGGATATTTATGTAAGATTCGTGCTTACTTTACAAATTCTCTCTCTCTCTCTCTCTCTCTCTCTCTCTCTCTCGCTTTGGTTCAAATTTTTTTCTTTATCTTCTTTATCATTTGAATAATGACGATGATTCCTTCACACTTTACACAAGCATTCTCTCTCTCTCTCTCTCTCTCTCTTATCTCTCTCTCTCTCTCTCTCTCTCTCTCATCTCTCTCTTTGGTTCAAATTTTTTTTTCTTTATCTTCTTTATCATTTGAATAATGACGATGATTCCTTCACACTTTACACAAACATTCTCTCTCTCTCTCTCTCTCTCTCTCTCTCTCTCTCTCTCACATTGGTTCAAAGTTTCTTTTTTCATTATTGGGATGACAATAATTCCTTCACACTTTACACAAGCATTCTCTCTCTCTCTCTCTCTCTCTCTCTCTCTCTCTCTCTCACATTGGTTCAAAGTTTCTTTTTTCATTATTGGGATGACAATAATTCCTTCACACTTTACACAAGCATTCTCTCTCTCTCTCTCTCTCTCTCTCTCTCTCTCTCTCTCAGATTTTGTCTCTTGACAAACACACACACACATACATACACAGCCTTGGATAAAGTCTGCGGACTCCTATACCATAAGAGATGTAATTCGCCTAACTCACTCAGCATTCACGTGTGAGATCAAATCGTAATTTTGATGCCAGGCGTGAAGACCCATAGCTTCTATGGGTCTAAGGAAAAGAGCCATGGAGACGCTTATATTTCGAGATACAAATGTTTCCTTAATATGAAAACAATTTCCTAGTTGAGATCACCAACTCAATATCTTCAGCTAATTTGGGATTTCTGAAGATTTGTAAAAGCGCAAGTTCGGTTTATTATTTATTAGTGTAAGCGACCCATCAAAAATGACGGGTAAATATTCACATATATATGCAGGCACAAACATTCAACCCTTCTCACCCCCCTCCCCTCTTCCCAACTACAACCCCTATAACCACGGTATGGCTACTCTCTCTCCCCTTTACCCAAGGAACAGGGAGAGATAAGTCTTGTCGCTAAGTGTAACCGGAATATATATATATATATATATATATATATAATGTAATATATATGTATATAAATGTGTATATGTGTTCATATATATATGTATATATATATATATGTGTTTACATATGTATATATACATATGTTTATATATATGTATATATATATATGCATATATATACATATATATGCATACATATGCAAATATATATATTTATATATACATATATATATATATATATATATATAGATATATATGTATATATATAAATATATATATATATGTATATATATGAATATATATATATATATATATATATAGATATATATATGTATATATATGAATATATATATATATATATATATATAGATATATATGTATATATATAAATATATATATATATATATATATGTGTGTGTGTGTGTGTGTGTATTGTTCTCAAATCTACAAAATCTGTTGGATATTGTCTCATTGCCATACCACGACTCCTGTCCATACAGTAACATAGATCTCACTAAACTGATATATAGCCTGATTGTTATATGCAATTTCAGGCGATTTGATTTCCAAATTTTACATTTACTTAGCCATTGTCTTCTTTGCTTTTGTTCAAAAATTCTAAAGATCCTGTATTAGAGATCATAGTTCCTAAATGTCTAAATGATTCCACCCCATTAATCCTTTCTCCTTCCAATGATATTTCACCTTCCAGTGCATGATATATTCTATGTTCATTGAATTAAATCTCCATTTGGATGTAAGTTTGTCATAATTTTTTTATGCAAAATTTTATGAAACTGTCACCAATAACTAAGCCTCTTGATGGAAATAAATAAAACATTTTAGAGAAATGAATGTACAGTTGTCCACAGGATTCCCTGGTACACCTTGCTCAGAACAAATGCACCCAATCACAACCTAACTTCACGGAGAAGCCAAACAGCTAGTATAGGGAGATATGGTGGGGTGGACTAACTACAGGAATTCACCATGCAGTAATGGAGTGTCTGGATGCACTTCCTTTGAGCAAGGTGTGATATTGCGAAAGAGATCAAGCAATTGGTTGATGGTGATGATGGTTGATGCAACACTGGATCAGGAGGATCGAACACCTCACTTGTAGAGTAATTTTTTTATTATTATCATTTGTCGTTCCTCCAAAGATTGTCTTTTTTTTTTTTTTTTTTTTTTTTGAGATCGCTAGCACAGAGTGCCAACGTGGGCTCTTGTCTTCAAGATTATCTTTATTCAAATAACAAAGTTGAGTCGATTTTTTTTATTCAGGTAACAAAGACTTACTCAAGACAATTTCTAAGCCTAAAGAATTCAACGTAAAAATGGCTGAAGTTTTCAGAATGAAAAATGGGGTGAAGTTTCAGTCTTTAGAGAGATTAAAAGAGGAAAGTTAGCAAAATGGTAAGAGGAAAAGTAGCTGTAACTATCACAAAATATCAGTACTTTCTACAAGCTGAGGACCGCTATCTGTTCATAAACAAAAGTCAGAGATATTGACATTTTGAATATGAGGTCCAAAATTTTTAGAAGCTGAAAACGTTAATCGTTAACTTAGCAAAATTTTCTAGCGTATGGAAATTATATTTTCTCGAAGGCGGAGGAGTTATAGGGTTTAAGAAGAGGAGGAAATGTAGGGAGAATAAGAAGGCATTGGAGAAGCAGGAGTTTTAGGACAGAGAGGCAAGAATGTTAAAGGTGTCTGGTTTCAGTTCAGAATAGATGCTCACCAGAACGTCAGCCTCTCTGTGGTGCCAAAGCAAAACAGTGTCCTCGCTGTAAACAGCTTAAACTCACTGCCCCGATCTGGGATCGATTTGCTGCCATGCAAATGCTAACCGAACACGTTACTACTGAACTAGCCAGGATGTAGTCACCATTTCGACTTTTTTTCCCACTCTAGGAGTTCTCTGAGGGTTAGGCGGCTAATGCTGCGGTGGATTAGTAGGTGGGGTTGAATGCTGGTAGGAGAAGGTAAATTCATCTTTATTGCAGAGAACTTTGGAATTCTTGTTCCCCATTTCTTGTTCAATGCATGATGGGACAGTTTACAGGTAGGACATCATGGGAACGTGGGTCTTTCTTCTTTGTAGGAGTCGATGCACTGTTGTGTCGGCTGTCTCTTGCTACAGATGGCACAGATGGGCCAGGACAGTTATTTCAGTGGTGTCCAAATCGTTGGTATATATATTTCAATAGCTCAAGAACAAATCGTTTTAAGAGGAAGTTTCACAAATTCCCAGTTCTAGCTTTTTCGGATTTTTAACTATGACCGTAGTAAATATTTTTCTCATTGGTACTGTGACGAGCCGAGAGAAGGGTTGTGAACTCAAAGGCAGGATGCAATCGACTGAGTACTTTATTAAGGAACACTCACCTTTATATGCAAAACCTCAAGGCAACAGGAAAATACATGTTCGAGAAAGTGACAATGGTACAGAGGAAAACCAGACATGAATTTTCATGTTCGTTTTAGTGCGAGGGAAGAGCGCAGATACAAGCATAATATATACAAAAGGAATTATGTACAATTGTGTGAAACACGGTTGGTACAGTACATTGAAAGTTTTGCTGCAACGAGTTGCTGCTCCGATGTAGATGATTGCGGTAATGAGGTCAATTGGCATGGGAATTCTAAAGTTGCAGTTGACTGCAAGAGTTGCTACTGCAGTCACTGCAATCAACACCCGAGATGACTTCTTCTGGATGGCCTGACAAGGGCTTTTACAATCCTGCAACCCAGAACACCATAAAGACAGAAAGACTTACTTCTTTTTCTCTCAAAAGCCATTGCCAGTATATTAATCCTGGCTACAGTCTACAACAAAAAATAAAAATCCAGCAATGTTGCCAATTTCGTATTGTGTGGTTCTCTCTCCTGGAGTCTATGTTTTCCTTGTCGTGTTTTCCAATGCAATCCAAGAAGAGATCTTATCCAAAACTTTCAAGGAAATTTCATGATATGTAAAATAGGTCTTCTCCTCCTCCTCCTCCTCCTCCTCCTCCTCCTCCTCCTCCCTCCTCCTCCTCCTCCTCCTTCATCATCATCATCATCATCATCATCATCACACTTGCCCAGTGATACCCCCCAGATACAAGGTCATATCTGTCTTGATACTATTTCAAGTTCTGCCATCTTGATGGCCCATTGCTTCCTGAAAGCCATATTCCTTGACAAACATTCCGCGACATGGCTGCATCTCATCGTGAGAGAGCAGTAACTGAAATCAAGAGAAGTGCTTCAAACAGTCACTTATTTTGAGTTGATTCTTCTTCACATAGACTTCTGAAGTAATGATGATAAATACCAATAGCGGGATAATAATAATAATAAAAAAAAAAAAAAAAAAAAAAAAAAAAAAATCGGGGGGTATATGAAATCTAATGTCAGAATGATTGAAAATGAAAAATTAACTTCTATTCGGTACATAAATCCTCTCCCTCCGCAAACAAATAATTGCATTCTAAATTGCTTGTCTACAAAAATGTAAGATGTTCAAGGTTACTTTCAGAAGCCTAATTGGCTATTATGGTTAAAAAATAAGAAAATTAAGAAATTTTTGTATAGAAAGTTCACGTCTCACGTCATGTAAGGCAATACCTGATAATGACTTTGATCTTTTTCAAATTACGACACCTTTGTCAAAGGTTTATACGTCATGTAAGGCAATACCTGATGACTTTGATCTTTTTCAAATTACGACACCTTTGTCAAAGGTTTATACGTCATGTAAGGCAATACCTGATAATGACTTTGATCTTTTTCAAATTACGACACCTTTGTCAAAGGTTTATACAAACTTTGATTTTTACGAAAATTTGTTTTTTTTACAAACAGATTTCCGTAAGTTTTGTAAACTTCAAAGAAATCAATTATCCTTCCCTTGGTGACTGGATACCAGAAGGGAAAACACTTCCTTTGAGATATCTTAAGCCTCATTAAAAAAATTATTTCATTAGTTTCTGCGGTTTATCTTCAATATCACCAATACACAATCCCTTTGATATCTTTCATGCTTTCATAATCTGCTCCTAGAACATATTCAAGATAAGCGATTCTAAATTCTACAGGTCTGATTAACTAAGCCTAAGAACAGAGTTAAAAAACTAAATTACTTGTTTGATTTTTTAATTGTTAGATTTTGTCCATACATACAGGTGCTAGAGCCTAGGAGGACATTCAGCACCGAAATCACACTAGGTAGCATTTAGTTAAAAAGTTG
>NC_090742.1:16257061-16265217 GCF_036898095.1 Palaemon carinicauda
CAAATGCCCCTCTAGTTCTCAACGTCTTTATGAAAAGCCTCTGAATGAATTTTAAAGTGGGACCAACCTATATTTTTGAAGAAAAAGCAGAAATCGGAAATAAGAGCTATTTTACCCTATTGGAGACCTTGGGCTTATAGCATAACAACAACAACCAAGATTCTGAAAAATTAACTTTCTTTCATCTCTGAAACTCCCCTTTACAAGAAAGAACAACTGTCTGATTATATATATATATATATATATATATATATATATATATATATATATATATATATATATATATATATAAAATATATATATAATTATATATATACACACAGACATATATATACATTATGTATATATATATAATATATATATATATATACACATTATATATATATATATATATATATATATATATATATATATATATACACATATATATATATATATATATATATATATATATATATATATATATATATATATATATATATATATATATACATTATATATATATATATATATATATATATATATATATATATATATATATATATATAATCATTTACTTGTTTCGGGTTAAGCTCAACGCTCGGTCTCTCCCCGTCCCTCAGTTCGGGGAGAGAGTAGTCATGCCCTGGTGAGAGGGGGTACCCCGAGAGGAAAGGGGGAGGGTTGACTGAGTGCATATCTATATAAATATTTAGCCGTCATATTTTGACGGGTCGCGTACACAAGTACCAAAACAATACTGGATCGTGATCTTCCTTTCTTTTCTGAACTAGGTTACGCTTGAGCTATTCTCTCTGAATTAAGACTGCAGCTTGAGCTATCTTCCTCTTTAAAATAATACTGAAGCATGAGAATGAATGAATGAATGATTTAAAGTTTTCAGGCATCCTGACATCTAAGGTCATTGACGCCGGTAACATTTAATTTATGTATACAAAAGTAAAAAATGAAATAAAATAAAAAATTAAAGAGTATTCAATTAAAATCATAAAAATTGAATGTCATAAAAGTTAAATATTTTTCAGAAGACCTGCTTCTGAAAGAAATCTAAAAATGCCACTTGCATGGTAGGTCACATCATTTCCAAGAATCTTGGCAAGGATGAACCTGCCACCCTCACCTCGAGCCTCAAACAAATATCTATTCTGCAAGATGTTTGAAGCATGAGAGCAATTTCTTGAATACCGAAAGAAGCATCCTAAGAGAAGGAGAAATGTTATGTGACAGGAAACAAAAAGAAACTGAAGGTTGCTTGACTTCTTAAGAGTCCAGCGAGTGGAAACTTCCACGAGGACTGAAGGAAAGTTCCAACTTTCAGCGCCTATCTTATCTCTGTGATTTTCAGTCGTGTTTATCGTAATTCATTCTGGTTCGAAATCGAGATGAGGAAACAAGATAGTGGGAAATTAAGACTACGCCCAATACACAATAAATCGTCTCGATAAATATTTCATGCATAAGAGTTAAGTATAATTGAGATCAATATATGACAATGTAAATCCTGTAGGCCAAGTATATAATCACTAGTTTTTCGAAAAAGATTTCGCGCATAAGTGAAATATAATTGAAATTAATAATAGCAAATTAAATCCTGCAATCCCAATATATAATCACTCGTTTATGAAAAAATGATTTAAAGCAAAAGGGTGAAATACAATTTAAATCAATAATGGCAAAGTGAATCCTGTTAACCCAGAATATAATCACTAGTTTCTCGAAAAATATTTTAAGAAAGGTTAAAATATAATTAAAATTAATTATGGCAATTTAAATCGCCCAATATATAGTCACTAGCTTTAAAAAAAAAAAAAAGATTTCAAGTAAAAGAGTGAGATACAATTGAAATAAATAATGGCAATGTAAATACTGTACAGCCAATATATAATTACTAGTTTCGCGAAAAAAGAGTTCATGTATAAGAGTGAAATATAATTGAAATCACTAGTAACAAAGTAAATTCTGTAAGCCCAATATATAATCACTCGTCTCGATAAATATTTCATGCAAAAAGAGTGAAATAAAATTGAAATTAAAACATTAGAATGGACAGTTTACAAATTATGATACACTGAATGGCAGCTTGTATATCTTGTCTGGGCAGTTTTTAAACATAAAAAAAAAAAAAAAGAATTTCTGGCAAATATTTCGCACGTGGAGAACGTCTGGATCTGTTTATTCCATCTTAATTTTTCAAGGCGTTGGTGGTATTTGCAGTATCTAAATAAACTCGAGATTTTTACCCAATATCCATTGCCTAACGCATTACTCCAACAGACAACTTACCTCTCAAACTTTAAAAGCTAAGACGATACGCGAAGCCAATATCGGGGAAAAATAAAAGAAAACAGCCGATTCTTTATCATTTGTAGAAAAAAAAAGAATATCTCGAATCTGAGGGTTTTATAGTTGATTATACAGTAGATCTAGTGATGGAATTAATAGTGAGTCAATCCAATAAAACGATGATTGATTGAATAATTGATCAAGTGTTCGCTGGCATCGTGACATCATAGGTCATAGATAAATTATGTATCGATAACATATGATATGTTAATATACAAAATATAAGACTTATCATACTAATCACACTTTAATTTTGAGTAGCGCATTCCGTCTTTTTCTTCTTCAATTGGACAAAAGAGTGTCTTATTGAAAAAGTGTTTTAAGATTATCGGTGATCAATTTATTCTGAGGAAAATTTCAAATCTTTCATTCGACCTTGTTTTGAGCATTGTACTCCTGTTTGGCTTTCAGTTAATGACTAGCTTAAATTTGTTAGAATAAAACATTTCTACATTGTTTCGAGTATTGCTCTCCTGTTGACCCACGTAATTTTTTTGGACAAAAACCTTCGGACTATTAAATTTCTTACTCTGGATCTGGATATTAATGTCTGCCACCATCGTTCAGTTACTTCCTTAAGCTTGTTGCATAAGATTTGCTATAATTCTGACCATCATTTGCATACAGATCTCCCCAGACGGTACATTGTTAGAAAAACCGTAATTTTAATCGGAAATTCTCCGTAAAAATATACTGTTCTCGACCGTATTTCTGTAAAATACAGGCGACCATAATTTTACCTTACGGGTTGGTGACCGTAATATTTCTATTTTGCGTCAATATATCCGTTTATAAAACGATAAAAATCCTGTAATAAATGTTGCTAGACATTTGCCGCTTTTTTAATGTAAATTTTCAACTAGTGTACCATACCGTACGTAGTTAATTGTAAGTCTTGCCTTCTCCATCATAAGGCTCAATACTGCACAGTATTCTAGAAGTTTTATTCCAGCTGTGACCAATTTATGGAATGATCTTACTAATTAGTTAGTTGAATCAGCGGAATTTCAGAAGTTCAAACTTTCAGCGAAAGTTTTGATGTTCAACAAGCTGACACGAGTCACTTTTCATAGTTTATATATGATAGATTTATTTTAACGTTACTGATATTAATATATTTTATATTCTTTATTCATTATTTTTCATGTATTTTAATTCCTTATTTACTTTCTTCGCTGGGCTATTTTTCTTTGTTGAAGCTCTTGGGCTTATAGCACCCTGCTTTTCCAACTAGGATTGTAGCTCAGCTAAAATTAATAAATAATAATAATAATAATAATAATAATAATAATAATAATAATAATAATAATAATAATAATAATGATTATAATAAAATTAATAGATAAAAAGTATATAAGGACACTGTCAAAGAAACTATTTGCTGTAAGTAATATTGCAAAAGAAAAATTAAAACAATGTAAAAAGTGGAAAATATTAGTTACAACTTACTTGTATAATATTTCGTCAACTCTAGTTCCTAAAGTACCCAAATTCAATACCTAAAAAAAAAAAAAAAAAAAAAAAAAAAAAAAAAAAAAAAAAAAAAAAAAAAAAAAAACAATAACGACAAAATATCCAGGTACTTTCTAGGAAGATAAGTATAAGTGACGGAGGACGATCACAGTATGTTTACTTACATTTCAACGCTATGTCAAGTGTTTAGAGAGATGAATTAAAGCATAAGGTTCACCTCCATTGTTATTAGAAGCAAGCGATTCAAGCAATTCCAATATCTTCAAGTATATTAAAAACTTGTAGAGTTATATAACATCAGGACCCCAAAAGTGAAAAAGACTGAAATAGTTGAGGCCAAAAGGAAATGCAAATATGTATACAGCACATAATAAATAAATATATAAGATACATAAAAAATGAATATAAAATAAATACAAATTATGTATACATATAAATATATAAAATACAAATAAATATAAAATAAATACAAATTATGTATACATAATGTATATATATAAAATACATAGAATTAATATAAAATAAATATAAATTATGTATACATAATATATAAATATACAAAATACATAAAAACAAATATATAATAAATATAAATTATGTATACATATATAAATATTTTACATAATATATAAATATACAAAATACATAAAAATAAACACATTATGTATACATAATATATAAATATATAAAATACATAAAAAATAAATATAAATATATGAAAATATGGAAGCCAAGCCATAATTTGACTGAAAATTACCAATTTTGAGTTACTGAGACAAAAATAAATTGTATTAAATTGGATAAAAAATATTACTGTTGACTTTTTTTGTAGATCACTACTATTATCATTACCAATATCATTATTATTAATACAAATTCATATAGGAGGAATACACTAAAAATAGAAAAACTACAAAAATAGGGTAGTAAAGATAGAATAACGATACACATACACACACACACACACACACACACACACACACACATATATATATATATATATATATATATATATATATATATATATATATATATATATATACATATATATATATATATATATATATATATATATATATATATATATATATATATATATATATATATATATATATATATATATATATATATATATATACACTTTCTGAGCGGCAATACCTTAACATGGTGAAAGGGTTTCTGTATCAGCGAAGCTGTACTACTCACGGCTACACCTACTAGGTTGGTTTGCTATGAAAGATCAGACTAAAGTTTCCCACTATTACCAATCTGCAGTGGCTAGCGTGATGATGAAAACTGGCCAACCACTAGACATGAATTAGGACATGTCTAGGGCTTTTATCCTGCAGTGGACTAGAATGGGTTTTATTTGTTTTGTGTTTGTGTATATATATATATATATATATATATATATATATATATATATATATATACATATGCATATACATACATACACACATATATATATGTGTGTATATATATATATATATATATACATATATATATATATACAGTATAACATATATATATATATATATATATATATATATATATATATATATATATATATATATATATATATATATATATATATATACATATACATATGCATATACATACATACACACATATATAAATGTGTGTGTATATATATATATATATATATATATATATATATATATATATATATATATATATATATATATATATATATATGAATATGAAAACCGTTATATATTTGGTATTAATTCCATATTAGTATAAAATGATTGTTTTATCAATACACTGCAAAACCCATTTACGAAAGAAAGCACCTTTAAACTACAAAGGATTAGGAAGGATTATCTTCCAATGCTTTTGAGCCAATCTGAATCACGTTCCACAACATTTTCAATAAATGTATTATCTTTATCTTCACCTTTTTCAAAGTATCGGTTCACATTGATGACCTATTTGTTATTCTCTCTGGGAGGTTAATCTTTTGTTGATTAGGCTGAGTAAATTGAAGGAAATTACTTTATAAAAAATTTTGATGATGAAGGATGAAATTAAAAGAAATTCTGTTAAATTTACAGTAAAGTTATTTGATGAAAACTTTTGATGATGAAGGATGAAATTAAAGGAAATTTTTTTTTAAATTTACAGTAAAGTTATTTGATGAAAACTTTTGATGATGAAGGATGAAATTAAAGGAAATTTTGTTAAATTTACAGTAAAGTTATTTGATGAAAACTTTTGATGATGAAGGATGAAATTAAAGGAATTTTTTTTTAAAATTTACAGTAAAGTTATTTGATGAAAACTTTTGATGATGAAGGATGAAATTATAGGAATTTTTTTTTTAAATTTACAGTCAAGTTATTTGATGAAAACTTTTGATGATGAAGGATGAAATTAAAGGAATTTTTTTGTTAAATTTACAGTAAAGTTATTTGATGAAAACTTTTGATGATGAAGGATGAAATTAAAGGAAATTTTGTTAAATTTACAGTAAAGTTATTTGATGAAAACTTTTGATGATGAAGGATGAAATTAAAGGAAATTTTGTTAAATTTACAGTAAAGTTATTTGATGAAAACTTTTGATGATGAAGGATGAAATTAAAGGAAATTTTTAAAATTTACGGTAAAGTTATTTGATGAAAACTTTTGATGATGAAGGATGAAATTAAAGGAAATTTTGTTAAATCTACAGTAAAGTTATTTGATGAAAACTTTTGATGATGAAGGATGAAATTAAAGGAAATTTTGTTAAATTTACAGTAAAGTTATTTGATGAAAACTTTTGATGATGAAGGATGAAATTAAAGGAATTTGTTAAATTTACAGTAAAGTTATTTGATGAAAAATTTTGATGATGAAGAATGAAGCAATGTAGGACTGAAGATATTGATATAAACAGGGACCATTTGAGGATTTACTTTAAGAAAAACTGATAATGAATGATGAAGCAAATGTAGAAATTATGATATCGTTACAAAGAGGAAACCTGTTATAAGAAATAGAAAAAAAAAATCATGGATGGTAATAACTAAGAAAGAAATGAGGGATAACAAAGGATGAGGAGAGGAAGAGGAGAAGGTCTGATCAAAAGTTAGGAAGGTCATCCATAATGATTTAAATTAAGATAAAAAGGACCAGAGAGAGAGAGAGAGAGAGAGAGAGAGAGAGAGAGAGAGAGAGAGAGAGAGAGAGAGAGAGATGCATGGCACTGGTCCGTAACCCAATGTCTTCACAGACATCCGCCGTCGGAGCCCATTGTGCAACCTCTGACAAATGGTCTCTCTAACGTGTCCTTTCTCTTTTCTCGTTTTCATTTGCGGCTATATCCCTCCTCCTCCTCCTCCTCCTCCTCCTCCTCCTCCTCCTCCTCCTCCTCCTCCTCCTCCTCCTCCTCCTCCTCTATCTTTCTTTCTTCATTTCTGTCATCATTATCAAGAAATACCTGATCATGAGGTCAATTTCATTTACTGGTCAAACTAAGATTTTTTTTTCAATGATGCCTCTTTCTAACTTTCTAAAATAATCCCTGCCTTAGTTAGCTAGCTAGCTGCCCTCATTTTTCTTTCACCCAATCTTACCTATCAGGTGGAAAAAAAAGAAAGAAAAAAAAGGAACCCGCTGTTTAAATAAATCTTCCAAGGGATGTTATTTATTTTCAATTATTCATCTTTCCTTCATATCTATGAAAACCGACTCTCTCGAGACCAAAAGTTTTAAAGTGTAGTTAATGTCACGTGTCTTAACATATGCTTCCATTTTTTTAAGAATATAATTTCATAGGTTTTTTATATATCTGAAGCACATGAGTTAATTATATATTAAAAACACTCAAGGAAAGCTGATTTCCCAGTATATTCTTTTATCGTGTAATCAATTTATGACTGAAATTTTCGAATTTTCTGTAAAATAAAGACTACTAATGAACAATCTTTAATGAAAAATCTTCACCTATGTTTTTTTTATAGTATAGAATTAAAATGGTTAATAGGAATTCCCAATAAAAAAATACAAGGAAAATTATTACCAACATTAAACGTCTAACAGATTAAATTGAAGATGGATGAAAAAAATAGGATACAGGCTGTAAAACAGGTAATTATTATTATTACTTGCTAAGATACAACCCTACTTGGAAAAGCAGAATGCTATTAGCCAAAGGGCCTCAACAGGGAAAATAGCCCAGTGAGGAAAGGAAAAATTAAATACTTTAAGAACAGTAACATCATCAAAATAAATATTTCCTAAATAAACTATAAAAACTTTAACGAAACAAGAAGAAGAGAAATAAGATAGAATAGTCTGCCCGAGTGTACCCTCACCCAAGCGAACTCTAACCCA
>NC_090742.1:16265717-16280717 GCF_036898095.1 Palaemon carinicauda
TATGTCCTGCTCGATAGGGCTATGTCACTGTCCCTTGTCTCTGCCATTCATGAACGGCCTTTATTCTTTAAAATAGTATGTATACTCCAATGTGCATCTGACGTTTTTTATGTTTTTTGACTGATAATCATAGGTTATAGAAAACTTTCTTTTAAGAGCACAGCTCTTTAAAAGAATAAATATTTAAGCCTTACTCCGTTTAATAATTTATATAAAATTTGTGTAAAATTGAATCAAGAGCTCCTAACTTGTATCTCGATGCCCTCTCTAGCTTCGAAAATCTTGACTGTTTATCGCCTCTTTTGTCACATGGAATTTTTGGTTTGACGTTTGAGTGGTGTAATATGCATCCATGGTCCTCCTGCTCAGATTTGTGACCAACTTCCCTTTTGATGTTTTAAACTAACGCAGTTTGGAGTAATTAGTTAAGATCTACTTTCAACAACCTACCATAGTTTCCAACACTAATTTTATTCAGAAGTACTTCTATAAAGGAATCTTCCATTAGTCTTCATAATTACACATTGGTTAGCTATTGTTCTCTCTCTCTCCCTCTCCTCTCTCTCCTTCTCTCTCTCTCTCCTCTCTCTCTCTCTCTCTCTCTCCCCTCCTCTCCTCTCTCTCTCTCTCTGATACCTTCTAACAATAGGGGAATTTTTTCAAATAGACACATGAGGAGGGCCTCTAGTGTATTTCAAAACAACAAACCCGAGACCTGGAATAGAGTAGAGCGTCGTAACGCTGGCAAGAGCATGGGTAAATCATAATAAGGAATTCCGGAGAGAAATGTATGTAAGACAACCAGAGCAAAATAGGTATACATTCCTTCTCATCTCGGCATAGATATGAAGAAGGGTACCGGGGAGAAAGCGAGTGGGAGAGGGGAATTTAGTACATGGGTGCTTTAACTGTGGGGAAAGAAACCATCAAGTAGCTACATGTAGATTTGACCACAAGCTGAGATGCGGTACCTGTGAACAATTAGGGCACAAAAGCAAATTTTGTCAGTATCAAAACCAGAATACTATTATTAGGAAACTGGCAAAGAAGGTAGGGCCGTCTGTAGAAAAGATAAACTGAATGTAGAACACATAAATGCGAGATCACTAATATCATCCTTAGAGGAAATTAAGCTATTGACACATGAAAGGGATATTGATATCTTGTGCATAAGTGAAACATGGTTGGAAGAAAATATCCCTGACAGATATGTAAATATTGATGGTTTTAATTTGTTCCGAAGCAACAGTGGACGGGGTGGTGGCACTTGTATATATGTTAGAAATAACCTTAGTGCAGTTTTGGTAGATGTCAAATTGGAACGCTGTGAGGGTATTGAAAGCACTTGGGTAAAAGTACAGTGTAGGAAACTACCATCCATTATTGTTGGTGCTGTATATAGGCATCCAAATTCCTCTAGGGAAACGTTTATCTATCTTCAAGAAATGTTCCATCTTATTTCCTTAAAAAAAAACATCCAATGTTAGTGCTTGGAGACTTAAATGATGACTTGCTAAATGAATATTCTAGACTGGAAAAATACTAAATATGGAGAACTTGAATCAAGTAATTAAAGAGCGCTACTCTGATAACGGAGACTTCTAAAACACTTCTTGATGTTATAATAACGAATAGCATCAATATGGTACTTTCATCAGGTGTAGTAAAATCCCACATATCGGATCACGATCTTATTTTCTGTACTCTTGATATTAGTAAACCTAAACGTTACCCAGAAGTAAAAACATTTAGAAGCTTAAAAAACTATACGAAAGAATCATTTTGTACGCTTCTTAGAAACCACACTCATTTATTAGACGTTTATTTTAAAAACGGTGATGAATACTTGTATAGAAATAGTTTGCACCAACGGAAAACAAAGGAAATATACAGGCCACCGGCTCCGTGGATAAGCACCGAAATCAAAGAGGCTATGAAAAAACCGCGATCATTTAAGAAACAGGAGAGATTTAGTCAAAGATCAAAGCTCTATAGAACAATATAAACTATCAAAGAATAAAGTAAAATCAATGATGGAATGTGCAAGAGTTAAATACAATCAAAACCAGCTAAAATCTAACAGTAAAAATATGTGGAAAGTGATAAACAAAATTATTCCCAAATAAGAAAACAGGAGGAAGGAGGAGTAACTTAGAACATTCGGAAAAAACTAGCGAAAGATTAATGAATTCTTTGCGAATGTTGGCAAGAAAGTATATGAGGAGGTGAACTCAAATAGGGAAGTGAATGAGGAAAATTCCACATTACTAGACGATCAGCATATCATCCATAGAAGAGGGCGTTTTAGGCCAAGTCCGGTTGATGTTGGAAAGGTGGTGGTCAGGTGGTTAATAGTTTAAAGAACACAAATTCTCATGGTCCTGATAACATTACAAGTCGCATTTTTAAAAGATTCAATGTCAGTCATAGGCCTTTATCTTACTGTAATTATAAACACTTCAATCGTAACAGGCAAGGTCCCAATTGAATGGAAATATAGTATAGTAAATCCGCTTTATAAGGAAGGTGACGTTGATGATCCCAGTAATTTTAGACCAATATCTTTGTTATCTATTATGTCAAAAGTATTGGAGAAAATTGTGAGCGACCAACTATACGACTACTTGGAGTCAGAGACATTATTATCTATCACTCAGCATGGTTTCAGAAAACATTTATCTACAGAAACTGCTCTAACAATAATATGTGAACAGATTCACGAAAATATTGATAATAGTAAAATATCTTTGCTTACCTTGTGTGATCTGTCAAAAGCTTTTGATTCTGTGTCCCATAAACTACTTTTAAAAAAGATGATTGATTTAGGTATCGATGATTTTTGGTTTAGAGATTATCTGACAGGTCGGACTCAATCAGTAAAAATAGATAACCACATCTCAAGCAGACAAAAAGTGGAATATGGAGTACCACAAGGCTCGATTCTTGGACCAATTCTATTTAATATTTACGTAAATGACCTTGTTGGTATAAATGACTCTGACATGTTAGTCCAATATGCTGATGATGCGCAATTTCTTCACTCCGGTATGATCGATAACGTAGCAGAAATTCTCAATCGAGCTGAAAGAAATTTGATAAAAGTAAACAAATATTTTTCTGAAAATGGCTTAAAAATGAATGCCAATAAAACTCAATTTTTGTTTATAGGATCTCGTCAATATATTAACCGACTGCCGAACAATATTTCAATTAAAGTAAATAACGACAACATCAAACCAAGTGAAAGCGTAAAAAATCTTGGTGTAATTATTGATAGATTCTTTACTTTTGATAATCATGTAGAAAAGATACATAGCAGAGCTAAGGGAGTGCTGTATTTCCTAAATAGAAATAAAGGTCATTTTGATGAGGCGAGCAGAAAATTAGTTGTTGAAGCATTAGCAATAAGCATAGTATCCTATTGCTCCACGATATGGAATGGATGTTCAAATTTAAACTCTCAAAAAATACAGAAGATTCAAAATTTTGCATCGAAAGTCGCCTCAGGTTATGGGAAAAAATATGATCATGCCTCACCGTATATTAGAAAACTGGAATGGTTAAAGATAGAAAATAAAAAAGTTTATGATGTTTGTATTTTTGTTCATAAAATATTGCATGAACATATACCCCAAAGAATATTAAGATTGGAAACCATCGAGCAGACGAGATCTCGTCAAACTAGGCAGAGCAGCAATCTGATGGTTCCAAGTAGGCGAACAGCAATAGCTGATAGGGCAACTTCAGTCAGGGGACCTAGGTTATGGAACGCACTGCCTGTGGATATTAGGGAATGTGGAAATTTACCTGTTTTTAAAAAGAAATTGAAATCATTCTTATTTGCGAGCCAGCAAGGATTATAATATTCTGGTTGAAGTGTGCAACACATTGGTTACTTTTAAGTGACTAGTTTGCAGTTTGTAATGTATGGATGAAAGGTGATAAACTGAAAATTTAGTTTTATTTTATTACTGTATTTTTATTAGCATTGAGGACATTTATTGTCACCATTTTCAGACAAAATGTATTTATATGTGCGTGTGTATTTATCTACTGTATGTATATATTCATTATTGACCGTATGTAAACAAAATTTTACCTTTTTAGACACTACAACGTTCTTGAATTTTTATACATCATGTGTTTTGGACTTGTCTTAGAAACATCCTAATTTACTAAATATAGCTAATTTGTACGTAAACTCTTATTTTTAATGTGGAATTTTAAATAGTTTTATTGCAGACGTAATATATAATTTATGGATTTTAGATCGTAGTAAAATACTATCCTAAATGTATTTTAATAGGTCATTACTATTTAAGAACCTTCCAATGTAAATACATTCTTTATGTAACAGAATACCCATTGTTTTATGGAATAAAGGAATTATTATTATTATTATTATTATTATTATCTCTCTCTCTCTCTCTCAGCTTCATAACCTCAAAGTTGGTAATAACCTATTGTAATTTTCGTTTTCACCATATACTGCACCTTCTCCTCTCTATACTTTCCCATCACCTATTTACATCAATATGACATTAATCACCCACCAACTTACATTATTAATTTCCCTTTCTTTTTCTTATAAAA
Organism: Palaemon carinicauda; assembly: GCF_036898095.1. Classification (NCBI taxonomy): domain Eukaryota; kingdom Metazoa; phylum Arthropoda; class Malacostraca; order Decapoda; family Palaemonidae; genus Palaemon; species Palaemon carinicauda. The sequence continues at coordinate 16,270,311 of NC_090742.1, forward strand.
AACTTTAAACAATTAAAAATACTCTTATGAATATCAGCCTCCTTCATCTTTAAATATCTTCATCTGCATGGTTTATTCTAATATTCGCAAAAGAAGTTTCTCTGCAGACATTCCTGCAACATTGCAACTTCATTTACTCCCTAAAGAAAAGTCTCCGATTCATCCTGAATATTTCATCGTCACAACTTCGCCCCCATCTCACTTTCTCTTATTCTTCTTCGTATTCCTTTAAGACGATAAATAATTCACCAATTTTAACATGAATATCTGCAACCCAAAAAGAAACTTAAAACTATTATACCAATGACTAAATGTATCATATAACTTTTAAGATACATTCTGTCCCACTTAACAGTGTTTGTCCCACTCAACAGTGTTATGATAAAAAGAATTTCAGGATGTATTTACTCTAACTTAAGTACTAAAATCCTCCATCCCAGATGAAGACTTCATGTTTTTGAACAAATTTATTTCGAAAGTTCTTCCTTAAGTAATAATTGATTTGTCTCTTCACTATTAGAAGGAAGATGCGATTATATCGTCCAATATTTCTTTAAATATTTATACGACTGTGTTGATGATAAAATGTTAATAATAACCATTAAATTACAGTATTGTCAAGTGGAAATCTGATTAATAAATAATGAGTAAAATAAATAATATTGATAATCATATTAGAAGTAATACTAATAAATGATAACGATAAAAGTATTACAAAAAAAGCAATAATAATAATAATAATAATAATAATAATAATAATAATAATAACAATAATAAAAACGACAATAATAAAATTAACAATAATAACAATAAAAATAAACTTTTTTTAATAATGCCTTCGGCATTCAAAGCAAAAACTTAGGAAAATCTAATTCCTCCCGTAACTGAATATATCAGTGTTATGTCCCTGACAAAATAAGGAGCCATTTACGCCTTAACAACCATTAAACTACATCAGTAGATTTTTACCTGATTATTCTAATCAACTCGTGGACGCAATATATACTCTTCAAGACCCGTGCAAAGATCCAGCGAGAAGGATATTATCTTCTTTTGACAAAGACAGGACACAGATCTTATGTGAAAATAAACGGCTATTTCACTTTGACAAATATCACAGACACGACTATGGACTATATCACTTAAATGATAACAACAACTTCATCACATTTCTAAGAGACGCAACAAACTATACACAAACACAACACGATGGTGATATATTTTCTCTCTTTCCGACGTTTCACTATCGATATATCGCCGGGGCGGCTCTCAACACGTGAACGAATCTTCTGGGACCAACAGCATATGTACAAAAAAAAAAAGTTGCCTACAGCGTGGGGCAATTTCCTCTGGCCCGGAGCCCGCGACACGACACGAGGCGTTCACCCTGTCTTGCCCGAACAAACTCTAAGGGTTAACTGCGCCAGGAATCATCATCGCTTTCCCTAGACTCCCCCGTTTTCATTTTCCTCTACAACCACTGATCTCTCTCTCTCTCTCTCTCTCTCTCTCTCTCTCTCTCTCCTCTCTCTCTCTCTCTCTCTCTCTCTCTCATAATGTTTCCCTTTTTTTCTATTGTTTCCATTTATTGAGAGTTTACTTCATTATCAATTGGATAATAACCAATTATTAAGGCACACAACACAACTCTCATCCTGTTTCATTTGTAGAAGTTTAGTTTTTATCCTTTAGATAATTGCATATGACAAAAGAACACTTGATAAACTCTCTCTCTCTCTCTCTCTCTCTCTCTCTCTCTCTCTCTCTCTCTCTCTCTCTCTCTCTCTCTCAAATAATTTTAATTTGCTGTGAGGTTCCTTATCATTTGGATATTTATATAAGATTCGTGCGTACTTTACAAATTCTCTCTCTCTCTCTCTCTCTCTCTCTCTCTCTCTCTCTCTCTCTCTCTCTCTCTCTCTCTCTCTTTGGTTCAATTTTTTTTCTTTATCTTCTTTATCATTTGAATAATGACGATGATTCCTTCACACTTTACACAAACATTCTCTCTCTCTCTCTCTCTCTCTCTCTCTCTCTCTCTCTCTCTCTCTCTCTCTCTCTCTCTCTCTCATTGGTTCAAAGTTTTCTTTTCATTATTGGAATAATGACAATAATTCCTTCACACTTTACACAAGCTCTCTCTCTCTCTCTCTCTCTCTCTCTCTCTCTCTCTCTCTCTCTCTCTCTCTCTCTCTCTCTCTCATTGGTTCAAAGTTTTCTTTTCATTATTGGAATAATGACAATAATTCCTTCACACTTTATACAAACATTCTCTCTCTCTCTCTCTCTCTCTCTCTCTCTCTCTCTCTCTCCTCTCTCTCTCTCTCTCTCTCTCTCTCTCTCAGATTTTGTCTCTTGACAAACACACACACACACACATACATACACAGCCTTGGATAAAGTCTGCGGCCTCCTATACCTTAAGAGATGCAACTCGCCTAACTCACTCAGCATTCACGTGTGAGATCAAATCGTAATTTTGATGCCAGGCGTGAAGACCCATAGCTTCTATGACGCTAAGGAAAGGAGCCATGGAGACGCTTATATTTCGAGATACAAATGTTTCCTTAATATGAAAACAATTTCCTAGCTGAGATCACCAACTCAATATATTCAGCTAATTGAAATTCCTGAAGATTTGTAAAAGGGCAAGTTCGGTTTATTATTTACTAGTGTAAGCGACCAACAAAAAGGACGAGTAAATATTCACATATATATGCAGGCACACACATTCAACCCTTCTCACCCCCTCCCCTCTTCCCAACTACAACCCCTATAACCACGGTATGGCTACTCCCTCTCCCCTTTACCCAAGGGACAGGGAGAGATAAGTCTTGTCGCTAAGTGTAACCGGAATATATATATATATATATATATATATATATATATATATATATATATATATATATGTATATATATATGTATATATATAGAATGTATATATATATATATATATATATATATATATATATATATATATGTGTATATGTATGTGTGTATATATAGGTATATGTGTATATGTGTTTATATATATGTATATATATGTGTTGATATATATGTATATATACATATGTTTATATATATGTATATATATGTATTTATATGTATATATATGCATATATATACACATATATGCATACATATGCAAATATATATATTTATATACATATATATATATACATATATATATATATGTATTATTCTCAAATCTACAAAATCTGTTGGATATTGTCTCATTGCCATACCACGACCCTGTCCATACAGTAACATAGATCTCACTAAACTGATATATAGCCTGATTTTTATATGCAATTTCAGGCGATTTGATTTCCAAATTTTACTTTTACTTAGCCATTGTCTTCTTTGCTTTTGTTCAAAAATTCTAAAGATCCTGTATTAGAGATCATAGTTCCTAAATATCTAAATGATTCCACCCCATTAATCCTTTCTCCTTCCAATGATATTTCACCTACCATTGTATGATATATTCTATGTTCATTGAATTAATTCTCCATTTGGATGTATGTTTGTCATAATTTTTTATGCAAAATTTTATGAAACTGTCACCAAAAACGAAGCCTCTTGATGGAAATAAATAAAACATTTTACAGAAATGAATGTACAGTTGTCCACAGGATTCCCTGGTACACCTTGCTCAGAACAAATGCACCCAATCACACCCTAACTTCACGGAGAAGCCAAACAGCTAGTATAGGGAGATATGGTGGGGTGGACTAACTACAGGAATTCACCATGCAGTAATGGAGTGTCTGGATGCACTTCCTTTGAGCGAGGTGTGATATTGCGAAAGAGATCAAGCGATTGGTTGATGGTGATGATGATTGATGTAACACTGGATCAGGAGGATCGAACACCTCACTTGTACAGTAATTTTTTTTTATTATCATTTGTCGTTCCTCCAAAGGTTTTTTTTTTTTTTTTTTTTTTTAAAGATCGCCAGCACAGAGTGCCAACGTGGGCTCTTGTCTTCAAGATTATTTTCATTCAAATAACAAAGTTGAGTCGATTTTTTTATTCAGGTAACAAAGACTTACTCAAGACAATTTCTAAGCCTAAAGAATTCAACGTAAAAATGGCTGAAGTTTTTAGAATGAAAAATGGAGTGAAGTTTCAGTCTTTAGAGAGATTAAAAGAGGAAAGGAAGCAAAATGGGAAGAGGAAAAGTAGCTGTAACTATCACAAATTATCAGTACTTTCTACAAGCTGAGGGCCGCTATCTGTTCATAAAAAAAAGTCAGAGATATTGACATTTTGAATATGAGGTCCAAAATGTTTAAAAGCTGAAAACGTTAATCGTTAACTTAGCAAACTTTTCTAGCGTATGGAAATTATAATTTCTCGAAGGCGGAGGAGTTATAGGGTTTAAGAAGAGGAGGAAATGTAGGGAGAATAAGAAGGCATTGGAGAAGCAGGAGGTTTAGGACAGAGAGGCAAGAATATTAAAGGTGTCTGGTTTCAGTTCAGAATAGATGTTCACCAGAACGTCAGCCTCTCTGTGGTGCCAAAGCAAAACAGTGTCCTCCCTGTAAACAGCTTAAACTCATTGCCCCGATCTGAGATCGAATTGCTACCATGCGAATGCTAAGCGAACACGTTACTACTGAACTAGCCAGGATGTAGTCATCATTTCGACTTTTTTTCCCACTCTTGGAGCTCTCTGAGGGTTAGGTGGCTAATGCTGCGGTGGATAAGTAGGTGGGGTTGAAGGCTGGGAGGAGAAGGTAAATTCATCTTCATTGCCGAGAACCTTGCAATTCTTGCTGGCCATTTCTTTTTCAATGCATGATGGGACAGTTTGCAGGTAGGAAATCATGGGAACGTGGGTCTTTCTTCTTTGTAGGAGTCGATGCACTGTTGTGTCGGCTGTCTCTTGCTACAGATGGCACAGATGGGCCAGGACAGTTATTAGTGGTGTCCAAATCGTTGGTATATATATTTCAATAGCTCAAGAACAAATCGTTTTAAGAGGAAGTTTCACAAATTCCCAGTTCTAGCTTTTTCGGATTTTTAACTATGAAAGTAGTAAATATTTTTCTCATTGGAACATTGAAAGTTTTGCTGCAACGAGTTGCTGCTCCGATGTAGATGATTGCGGTAATGAGGTCAATTGGCATGGGAATTCTAAAGTTGCAGATGACTGCAATAGTTGCTACTGCAGTCACTGCAATCAACACCCGAGATGACTTCTTCTGAATGGCCTGACAAGGGCTTTGCAATCCTGCAACCCATAACACCATAAAGACAGAAAGACTTACTTCTTTTTCTCTCAAAAGCCATTGCCAATATATTAATCCTGGCTACAGTCTACAACAAAAAATAAAAATCCAGCAATGTTGCCAATTTCGTATTGTGTGGTTCTCTCTCCTGGAGTCTATGTTTTCCTTGTCGTGTTTTCCAATGCAATCCAAGAAGAGATCTTATCCAAAACTTTCAAGGAAATTTCATGATATGTAAAATAGGTCTTCTCCTCCTCCTCCTCCTCCTCCTCCTCCTCCTCCTCCTCCTCCTCCTCCTCCTCCTCCTCCTCCATCATCATCATCATCACACTTGCCCAGTGATACCCCCAGATACAAGTTCATATCTGTCTTGATACTATTTCAAGTTCTGCCATCTTGATGGCCCATTGCTTCCTGAAAGCCATATTCCCTGACAAACATTCCGCGACACGGCAGCATCTCATCGTGAGATAGCAGTAACTGAAATCAAGAGAAGTGCTTCAAACAGGCACTCATTGAGAGTTGATTCTTCTTCACATAGACTTCTGAAGTGATGATGATAAATACCAATAGCAGAGTAAAAAAAAAAAAAAAAAAAAAAAAAAAAAAAAAAAAAAAAGGGGGGGGTATATAAAATCTAATGTCAGAATGATTGAAAATGAAAAATTAACTTCTATTCAGTAAATAAATCCTCTCCCTCCGCAAACAAATAATTGCATTCTAAATTGCTTGTCTACAAAAATGTAAGATGTTCAAGGTTACTTTCAGAAGCCTAATTGGCTATTATGGTTAAAAAATAAGAAAATTAAGAAATTTTTGTATAAAAAGTTCACGTCTCACGTCATGTAAGGCAATACCTGATAATGACTTTGATCTTTTTCAAATTACGACACATTTGTCAAAGGTTTATACAAACTTTGATTTTTACGAAAATTTGTTTACAAAGAGATTTCCGTAAGTTTTGTAAACTTCACAGAAATTAATTATCCTTCCCTTGGTGACTGGATACCAGGAGGGAAAACACTTCCTTTGAGATATCTTAAGCCAAATTCACAAAATTATTTCATTAGTTTCTGCGGTTTATCTTCAATATCACCAATACACAATCCCTTTGATATCTTTCATGCTTTCATAATCTGCTCCTAGAACATATTCAAGATAAGCGATTCTAAATCTACACGTCTGATTAACTAAGCCTAAGAACAGAGTTAAAAAAACTAAATTACTTGTTTGATTTTTTAATTGTTAGATTCTGTCCATACATACAGGTGCTAGAGCCTAGGAGGACATTCAGCACCGAAATCGCACTAGGTAGCAATTAGTTAAAAAGTTGGATGGCAAGACAGACAGCTAGAAGGGAGGTAAAGTAGAAGGCTATAAAGTGGGTGTATCCATGTCCCGAAATGACGCTGCAAAGATCCTTCAGTAGCGTCTACAGTGCGCCGGATGAAGTGGCCTGATGACCTTGCGAAGGAATAATAAAACAGTGAAAACTATATTCACACATGGACGTTAAAGGCAATAGTGAATACAATGAATTAATAAAAAAGCTAAAGACAATAATGAATACAATGAATTTAAAAAAAAAAACTTTTTAACGGCTTCAAAAATCAAGTCTTCATTTAATACTGAAACTTATATTCCATATTCCATCACAAACTGAACCAGGCAACAAAACATCCAAGAGTACATCTGACATCCCCTCGTAGCGATCTGTCCGGAGCATTCGGTTATCTAATAACAGATCCTTCAATCTGTCATTTCAGCTTGGTTATTGTCACAGAATAGGGATCGACTCAGCCAAGCACGCCGATAGGACGGGCCAGGACGGGCGGTGATTCCCCCAACCGGAGAATCGTAAATCCTCTATATGAAATCCTTAAGAACGCTCCAGGACCCGCATTAGGAAACTTAGGGGTGATTATCCTTTGCTCTTCAGCTTGATATTGCTGCTAAGATCATCCCCTTCTCAAGGCAGTACTACAAAACGCCACAATGCCATCAGCCGACGTCAGCACTTTTGAATATTTTCTTGCGCTGGGCAAACAGGCCTCGTCGAGTGTGCTTCAGAGTCCTTAAGTTAAACTTTGCTTTAAAGGTCGCTCATGAATGGCAGGGGCAAGGGACAGTGAAATTGCCCTATCGAGTAGAACAATACCATAGAGACTGACCATATATACATATGATCAGTGCCCAAGCCCACTCTCCACCCCTGCTAGGACCAAGGAGGACCAGGCAGTGGCTTCTGATGACTCAGCAGATAGACCTATAGGCTCCCCCACAAATCACCATCCTTAGCTCACAATGATAGTGAGGTTGCAGCGACCAAAGAAACTAATAACAAGTTTGAGCGGTACCCGAACCCCAGACTGGGACGTTACCACATCGACCACCATATCGGGAGAAAGGGATGAGTTACTGATACGGATATTCCTTCATTACTGAATCCTCATTAGCGTTGCATCATTGCCGGAAATTCTGTTTTTTATTATTCCAGTCGTATTGGAATTAGATGCTCATAGCTGGGTTCACTCGTTCCAGAAGTATTCCCAATAATTGCGACACATTAATCTTGCTATTTAACCACTACGCTTTCAAACACCCTTTTATGAATTAATGGTTGTTGTACAATATTCTATCCGTAAAAATCCATATATTACGATATATTATATTCTTGCTCTATCATAATATCATCATTATAATTTTCAATTGTTTGTATACACGTATAAAACTGTATGCCTATTAATAATAATATTTATTATTATTATTATTATTATTATTATTATTATTATTACTTGCTAACCTACAACCCTAGTTGGAAAAGCAGAATGCTATAAGCCCGAGGGCTCCAAAAGGGAAAACAGCCCAGTGAGGAAAGGAAATAAGGAAATTACAAGAAAAGTAATTATCACTTAATATAAAATATTCTAAGAACAGTAACAAAACTAAAATAAATATTTCATATATAAACTGTAAAAACTTTAAAGAAAAACAAGAGGAAGAGAAATAAGATAGAATAGCATGCCCGAGTGTACCCTCAAGCAGGAGAACTCTAACCCAAAACAGTGAAAGATAATGGTACAGAGGCTATGGCACTAGCCAAGACGAATAGTCGTGAGAATTTGTAATGAACAGGAATATTTCAGAGAACGATATGAATAATATTCCACTGGATATCTTTTATACTTCATAACAAAACAGTTTATAGAGCTTCCCTTTTGCGTGCAAGAGCCCGTGTTAGCATAAGGCTGGTTCAATAAAATAACAAAACAGTTTATAGAGCTGCCCTTTAGCGTGCAAGAGCCCGTGTTAGCATAAGGCTGGTTCAATAAAATAACAAAACAGTTTATAGAGCTGCCCTTTTGCGTGCAAGAGCCCGTGTTAGCATAAGGCTGGTTCAATAAAATAACAAAACAGTTTATAGAGCAGCCATTTAGCGTGCAAGAGCCCGTGTTAGCATAAGGCTGGTTCAATAAAATAACAAAACAGTTTATAGAGCTGCCCTTTAGCGCGCAAGAGCCCGTGTTAGCATAAGGCTGGTTCAATAAAATAACAAAACAGTTTATAGAGCTGCCCTTTAGCGTGCAAGAGCCCGTGTTAGCATAAGGCTGGTTCAATAAAATAACAAAACAGTTTATAGAGCTGCCCTTTAGCGTGCAAGAGCCCGTGTTAGCATAAGGCTGGTTCAATAAAATAACAAAACAGTTTATAGAGCTGCCCTTTAGCGTGCAAGAGCCCGTGTTAGCATAAGGCTGGTTCAATAAAATAACAAAACAGTTTATAGAGCTGCCCTTTAGCGTGCAAGAGCCCGTGTTAGCATAAGGCTGGTTCAATAAAATAACAAAACAGTTTATAGAGCTGCCCTTTAGCGTGCAAGAGCCCGTGTTAGCATAAGGCTGGTTCAATAAAATAACAAAACAGTTTATAGAGCTGCCCTTTAGCGTGCAAGAGCCCGTGTTAGCATAAGGCTGGTTCAATAAAATAACAAAACAGTTTATAGGGCTGCCCTTTAGCGTGCAAGAGCCCGTGTTAGCATAAGGCTGGTTCAATAAAATAACAAATCAGTTTATAGGGCTGCCCTTTAGCGTGCAAGAGCCCGTGTTAGCATAAGGCTGGTTCAATAAAATAACAAAACAGTTTATAGGGCTGCCCTTTTGCGTGCAAGAGCCCGTGTTAGCATAAGGCTGGTTCAATAAAATAACAAAACAGTTTATACGACAGATTGTCAGTAATGAATAAAAACACTATGAAGCTTTCTTGGTCGAAAATTCTGGAGATTCAGTGGGATTAGCGACTATGAATCATGGCTGCGAGAAGCCAGTACCCACCATATGTACATTCGGTCGCAAGTCTCTATGGAAATGATGGAATATTAAACTTTCTTTGTCGTGGCGTATTGCCTGGCAAAGCGTTTCTTAAAATATATTTGATTTTTGGAGACTATAGATTGTTCGGAAACGAAAAAAAACAAAAAAAAACATAGGTTATGAACAACCAAATTTAAAAAATATTAGTTATTTCAAAATTCACTTTCCTGTATCAGATCTCTTGCTTCCATTAACGTTACTCACATTTCCTTGTAAATACACAATTAACTTTTTGCATGATCATGATAACAATATAGGTAACAGAGCTATGAGCATTATATATATATATATATATATATATATATATATATATATATATATATATATATATATATATATATATATATATGTATATACTGTATATGTGCATATATATATATATATATATATATATATATATATATATATATATATATATATATATAATACATATATATATATACACATATATACATATACATAAATATATATATATATATATATATATATATATATATATATATACACATATATATAATATATATATATACATATATATATATAATATATATATATATACATATATATAATACATATATATATATACATATATATAAATATATATATATATATATATATATATATATATATATATATACATATATATATAATATATATATACATATATATATATATATATATATATATATATTATGTGATTGTTTTGTATTCTTCGGTTATCTTGATGAATATATCACGTTTTGATGAGTAGATATTCAAGAATAATTTGTTGTACAGTTGGATTATCAAAAAAAAAAAAAATA
>NC_090742.1:16283217-16285717 GCF_036898095.1 Palaemon carinicauda
ATATATAAATATGTATATGTATATATATGTATATACACACACATATATATATATATATACATATATATGTATACATATATGTATTTATATATATATGTGTGTATATATATATATATATATATATATATATATATATATATATGAAATTATTCATTGATTTATTTCAGGTCAAGCTCAACGCTCGGTCTCTCCCTGTCCCTAAGTTTGGGGGAGAAAGTAGTCATACCCTGGTGAGAGGGGGTACCCCGAGAAGAAAGAGGGAAGGTTGGCTGTGTATGCATATCTATATAAATATTTCGCCCTAATTTTTTGGCGGGTAGCGTACATAGTAAGAAACCAATACTGAATCGTGATCTTCCTTTCTTTTCTGAACTAGGTTACGCTTGAGCTATTCTCTCTGAATTAAGACTGCAGCTTGAGCTATCTTCCTCTTTAAAATAATACTGAAGCATGAGAGCAATTTCTTGAATAACAAAAGAAGCATCCTAAGAGAAGGAGAAATGTTATGTGACAGGAAACAAAAAGAAACTGAAGGTTGCTTGACTTCTTAGAGTCCAGCGAGTGGAAACTTCCACGAGGACTGAAGGAAAGTTCCAACTTTCAGTGCCTATCTTATCTCTGTGATTTTCAGTCGTGTTTACCGTAATTCATTCTGGTTTGAAATCGAGATGAGGAAACAAGATAGTGGGAAATTAAGACTACGCCCAATACACAATAAATCGTCTCGATAAAGATTTCATGCATAAGAGTTAAGTATAATTGAGATCAATATATGACAATGTAAATCCTGTAGGCCCAGTATATAATCACTAGTTTTTCGAAAAAGATTTCGCGCATAAGTGAAATATAATTGAAATCAATAATGGCAAATTAAATCTTGCAATCCCAATATATAATCACTCGTTTATCAAAAAATGATTTAAAGCAAAAGGGTGAAATACAATTTAAATCAATAATGGCAAAGTAAATCCTGTTAGGCCGGAATATAATCACTAGTTTCTCGAAAAATATTTTAAGAAAGAGTAAAATATAATTAAAATTAATTATGGCAATTTAAATCGCCCAATATATAGTCACTAGCTTTTCAAAAAAAGATTTCAAGTAAAAGAGTGAAATACAATTGAAATAAATAATGACAATGTAAATACTGTACGACCAATATATAATTACTAGTTTCTCGAAAAAAGATTTCATGTATAAGAGTGAAATATAATTGAAATCACTAGTGACAAAGTAAATTCTGTAAGCCCAATATATAATCACTCGTCTCGATAAATATTTCATGCAAAAAGAGCGAAATAAAATTGAAATTAAAATATTAGAATGGACAGTTTACAAATTATGATACACTGAATGGCAGCTTGTATATCTTGTCTGGGCAGTTTTTAAACATAAACAAGAAAGTGAAAATGAAAGAAAAAAAAAAAGGGGGGGGGGGAAATTCTGGCAAATATTTCGCACGTGGAGAACGCCTGGATCTGTTCATCCCATCGTAATTTTTCAAGGCGTTGGTGGTATTTGCAGTATCTAAATAAACTCGAGATTTTTACCCAATATCCATTGCCCAACGCATTACTCCAACAGACAACTTACCTCTCAAACTTTAAAAGCTAAGACGATACGCGAAGCCAATATCGGGGAAAAATAAAAAAAAACAGCCGATTCTATATCATTTGAAAAAAAAAAAAAATATCTCGAATCTGAGGGTTTTATAGTTGATTATACAGTAGATCTAGTGATGGAATTAATAGTAAGTCAATCCAATAAAACGATGATTGATTGAATAATTGATCAAGTCTTCGCTGGCGTCGTGACATCATAGGTCATAGATAAATTATGTATCGATAACATATGATATGTTAATGTACAAAATATAAGACTTATCATACTAATCACACTTTAATTTTGAGTAGCGCATTCGGTCTTTTTCTTCTTCAATTGCACAAAAGTGTGTCTTATTGAAAAAGTCTTTTAAGATTATCGGTGATCAATTTATTCTGAGGAAAATTTCAAATCTTTCATGCGACCTTGTTTTGAGCATTGTACTCCTGTTTGGCTTTCAGTTAATGACTCGCTTAAATTTGTTAGAATAAAACTTTTCTACACTGTTTTGAGTATTGCTCTCCTGTTGACCCACGTAATTTTTTTGGACAAAAACCTTCGGTCTATTAAATTTCTTACTCTGGATCTGGATATTAATGTCTGCCACCATCGTTCAGTTACTTCTTTAAGCTTGTTGCATAAGATTTGCTATAATTCTGACCATCATTTGCATATAGATCTCCCCAAACGGTACATTGTTAGAAAAACCGTAATTTTAATCGGAAATTCTCCGTAAAAATATATTGTTCTCGACCGTATTTCTGTAAAATACAGGCGACCATAATTTTACCTTACTTTATTATCTTTTACGGGTTGGTAACCGTAATATTTCTATCTTGCGTCAATATATCCGTTTACAAAACGGTAAAAATCCTGTAATAAATGTTGCTAGACATTT
>NC_090742.1:16293217-16295717 GCF_036898095.1 Palaemon carinicauda
AATAATAATAATAATAATAATAATAATAATAATAATAATAATAATAAATAATAATAAATCATAATTATAATAATAATAATAATTGATATCAGCTACATTTTATATATATAAAGATTCACATGAACAGACAACACACCGTCAGGAGCGAGTCGAAAGGGGCATTGTAGAAACCATGTGTCATGAATAAACGAAACAGGAGCTAAATTCGTTTCGAAATTCAACGATAAATAATACAGGGGAAGGCGACATGGTTCCTAGAATCGATTTCTGGTAATAGTCTTCTAAATGACTAACTTTTGATCTTTTTGTGCATATTTTTTTTTCTATTTACAATTCGTATCGAGAAATCTTACTCCATACTTGTACGGATATCATTAAGTAACAGATAATTACCCACCAATTACAGCAATAACACCTATGCAACAAAATGAATAATAATAATAAATAATAACTCAGATTGTGTATCCAACATATACCGTTTTTTTCAACGACTAATAATTAGCTACGTCTACTGGAAATTAGCTAAATTTGGCGGTGTTTAGCCTTGGGTTAGAAGCTACCTTAACAACGATGTTATATTAAAAGCCATTTTAACAATATTGATAAATATAGTCTTAATAAACTATGGTGTAGTGTACCACAATTATCATAATACACATTAGTACACATACATACATACACCACGTGCTTGAATTGGTCACAATTATATAGTAGTGTAGATCCTGTTGTCCCTTTGAATGAGAATATAGTCAACATAATTGATAGGCGTATCCCTTCTCGTGTGCTAAGGTACCGAATGAAGGACAAACCGTGGTTCAATGATGATTGTAGACGTGCTTATTTGGAGAAGCAGGAGGCCTATCACCTTTGGAAGGGTAACAGATCAGATTTGACCTGGAATAACTATACTCAGCTTGCTCAGAGAGTTTATGCCTCAACTGAAAAGGAGTACAATTTAACCATAAAAGAAACTCTTTCTGGTACAACTCAGGAACATAATTGGTGGTCTACCCTTAAATCTGCACTCTTTGGTGTAGACCTATGAAGACGTTTTGCCAGAAGACGTTCAAAAACTTTAGATAATATGGGAGTTATGGAAATTGGGTGGTAATCAGTGGGACTTGAGCTACCATAAACACATTTACATAGAGGAGTAACATTACTAATTCCCCAACAAGTGCTAAAAGCTCCTCTTCTTGCTAACTTGAGCAAAATAACAGATAACTTTGGAGCTAAGAAATCTGCTGTCTTTATAAAAAACAAAGGAAAAATACCATTTGGGTCTACACCTCCATAAGCATCAAGGTCCATCAACAGAGCTTGAATCTCATGAGATCAAAAAGCTTAACTAGTTAGTTTAGCCTCGGGAAAACAGGAATAAGGAAGTTCAAGTTTTTCATTACTCTGTTTACTGTCAAAAACATCAGCCAAAAGGGTTGCCTTTTCCTTTGGACAGTGAGTGACTGAGCCATCTGGTTTCAGTAAAGGAGGATGCGAAAATTAAAACATGTAATATCAATTCTAAACTATGACGCGCATCGGTACAGTTCACTGCAACAATCCAAGACTTATAAATAGGTAAGTAAAAGAGGACGTAAAGAACAACGCGAAGAGAATCTGGATAACTTTTTCAATTTTTGGAGAGAATAAAAAAAAAAAACCGCCGGTATTGGATATGCTAACTGGATCCATTTAAAGATATTGCTGGCGCTAATATAAACATTCAAATGCGCCTTCTTCACTAACGTATGTCTCTGGAATTGTTATTGTGTGTTAAAAAACTTCGCAAGAATTGCGGATAGCTGCGTTGAAGTTACTAAATCTCTTGTGAGGATAAATACAGTGTCAATATTCTCTCTCTCTCTCTCTCTCTCTCTCTCTCTCTCTCTCTCTCTCTCTCTCTCTCTCTCTCTCTCTCTCTCTCTCTATGTATATGTATGTGAACCTAAAAAAACAATTAATTATTAAGCAATTAATCAATTTAAAAGTTTATACAAAAGAAATATTACCAACCCCACAAATTCTACATTCATTCTCTCTCTCTCTCTCTCTCTCTCTCTCTCTCTCTCTCTCTCTCTCTCTCTCTCTCTCTCTGTATGTATATGTATGTGCGTACCTAAAAAGCTACTAATTACACAAAAATTAATCAATGTAAAAATTTATACAAAAGAATTATTACCAACCCCACCAATCCTTCCCTCTCTCTCTCTCTCTCTCTCTCTCTCTCTCTCTCTCTCTCTCTCTCTCTCTCTCTCTCTCTCTCTCTCTCTCTCTCTCTCTCTCTCTGTATGTATTTGTATATTTATGTGCGTACCTATAAAAGCTACTAATTATAATGTAATTAGTCAATGTAAAAATTTATACAAAATATTTATTACCAACCCCACCAATTCTACATTCTCTCTCTCTCTCTCTCTCTCTCTCTCTCTCTCTCTCTCTCTCTCTCTCTCTCTCTCTCTCTCTCTGTCTGTATGTATGTATATGTATGTGCGTACCTATG
>NC_090742.1:16300717-16310717 GCF_036898095.1 Palaemon carinicauda
TATATATATATATATATATATATATATATACACATATATACATATACATAAACATATATATATATATATATATATATATATATATATATACATATTTATATATATATACACATATATAGATATATATACACATATATATACATATCCATATATATATACATATAAATATGTATATATACATATATATATATACTATATATACATACATACATATATATATATATATATATATATACTATATATATACATATATATATTATATATATTATACATATGTATATATATATATATATATATTTATATATATATATATATATATATATATATATATATATACCATATACTGTATATATTCCCATCAAATGAATTTCCATTGAACAGCGAAGTATTCCATGGGAATGTGTGGTCACCTATGTTGTTTATCCTCCTCACGGATTCTTTTATGCGTAGAACAGTCGGAGATGGTGGAGGGGGATTGGACTGAATTGGTAATAGGAAATTAGCTGACCTAGAGTATGCTAATGATGCTGTCCTTATCAGCAGAACACCACATAATATGAAATGCTTGCTTACTAGAATGCATGAAATATCACACGAGGTTGGGCTCTGATTAACAGAAGAAAGACAGATGATGAGAACGGAATATGCAATGGAAGATGAAATATCATTGGAAGGAGAAAGGATTAATGAGGTAGAATCA
Organism: Palaemon carinicauda; assembly: GCF_036898095.1. Taxonomy (NCBI): domain Eukaryota; kingdom Metazoa; phylum Arthropoda; class Malacostraca; order Decapoda; family Palaemonidae; genus Palaemon; species Palaemon carinicauda. The sequence continues at coordinate 16,301,418 of NC_090742.1, forward strand.
TTTAAGTATCTAGGAACTATGATCCCAATACAGGGTCGTTAGAATTAGAGTTTAGTGAAAGATTGAACAAACAAATCAGCCAATGGCAAACTATACATTAGTTTAGTGAGATCGGTGTTACTATATGGACATGAGTCGTGGTATGATAATAAAACAATCACCAATAGATTTAGTAGATTTGTGAACAAAGCCCTCAGGATGATTGGGAGTTAAATGACAGGACAGGATTAGAAATGAAACTATAGGAGATTAATCTAGTGCCATATGTGGAGATCATGATGAGTGGTAGATAGAGATGGTTTGGGCATGCTCTTTGCCCTTACCAAGACATATTAGTTCACCAAATGTTTAGCTGGGCTCCACAAGGCACTAGAAGAGTTGGAAGACCCAGGCCTACATGGCTGAGGACTATAAAGCATGAACTTGGAGATGATGAATGGAGAAGTAATGAATTAAAAGTTCAAGATAGAGGATAGAGACAACTGGCAAAATGTAACCGAAGCCCTTTGCGTCAACACACGTAGGAAGAGATGATGACTGTCTGTGTGTGTATGTATGTATGTATGTATGTATGTGTATATATATATATATATATATATATATATATATATATATATATATATATATATATATATATATATATATATATATATATAAACACACATTATATATATGTATATATATACAGAGAGAGAGAGAGAGAGAGAGAGAGAGAGAGAGAGAGAGAGAGAGAGAGAGAGAGAGAGAGAGAGAGTCGTCCCACCCACAGCAGCTGCTGCCTCTGGCCATAAGTATCGATCGGGAGATAATTTCCAATATATGTTTGAACTCTGGCTCCACGGACCGGATAACAGTCTCCGAAGTACCTCGGCCAATGTCTTCCGTTGGAGATTTAACTGGAAAACTTTTAACGAGGAAATAAAACGGCCTTTTCATCGCCACAGAAAAGGTGTTTCACACGAAACTAACCCAAAGGTCATATCATCGTGATGAACTTTTTTCTTATATCAGATTATAAATTAATTTAAAATTGGGTCTAGGAATTTGGGATATATAGATTGGTGCTAGAGCCGGGGAGATCGTTCAAGGTGTATCACAAGAAACTTACCCAAAGGTCATATCAACGTGATGAACTTGTTTCTTATCTCAGATTTTAAATTAATTTAAAATTGGATTTGGGATATGTGGATTGGCGCTAGGGTCGGGGAGGTCGTTCAACAAAGAGGTTGATTTGGGGGTAGGTGGGAACCACAGAAATTCCACTGAATCAAAACTTATGAGGTTGGACTGCAAGTTGGTAGAAAGGAGGTTTGAACATGAAGTAGAGAGCTAAAAAGTGAGTGCAGTTAATAGCAGTGGGGAAGCAGCATAGAGCTCCAATTAATGCCTACAGTGTACTGTGTGAGGTACACTGGAAGTACTGCCACCCAAAAGTAAAATATGCCTCTCGGAAGCTCATATAATTACTGCACTTGGTTAGTAAATTATATAAGTGCAAAGGTAATCTATACGGTGATGTTGATCATCTATTGTTATGAATGAGAAATTTAAATAGATAAACACTTAAAAATCATCTGTTTAATGAAAACAAATGTTCCGTGGGAAAGCTAAAACAACATAGAAGTGAGCTATGCGGGATGTGTAAATATGATTGTATAGTGACTACCTATCTTGAAGATGAGAGATCGACAGAATATATTGTCATCAGAAAGAATTATGTAAGAAGTGGCCCAGTTGCCTGAATAAAATACGTTTATTTTGTTTTAAGTGGCATCTCGGCTTTTGCCGTTGACGCATGGATAAGAAGTAAGCATGCACTATATTTATGTATATACTCATATGCGTACAGACTGACACAAACATTACATACATACAGTATAACACCCATTATATATAAGTATATATATATATATATATATATATATATATATATATATATATATATACATATATGTATATGTATATATACATATATATATATATATATATATATATATATATGTGTATATATATATATATATATATATATATATATATATGTATATATATATATATATATATATATATATATATATATATATATATATATATATATATATATATACACACACAAACACACGTGTGTTTTTGTGTATGCAGTGACAAATAAATAGATAAAGTATGTGTATAACACGACAAATAAAAAATGTGAATCTGAACATATCGGATACATGAAAATTGACTAAAAGGCCAAGTACTGGGGCGTAGAAGGCCATTCACCACCTACTGTATATGCAACAGGGCAGAAAACCCCATATATAGTTGCACTGTGAAAGACAAGTAAGGATCTGGGCAACCATACAATGAAAGCAGTAACAGAGAAATATCAGAAAGCTAAAACACGAGTGTTGTTAAAGGCCAAAAGGACGCTAATGAGACCTTTAAATAAAGGTGGTAATAACAGTATGGGAGAAAAAAATTCACAGCGCCAAACTGAACAGGTTTCTGTGGTTTACCTGAGAATGTCTTAAAAAGAAAACGAGGCTGAATTTATCAAAGAAAGTTGAGCAACGACTGCGTGAAGGGCAAACTGCATAAAACATAAACACAATCTCAAGGGACGAGATATTCAAACCGTAACCAACATAGGATGATAGCTTTTATTTCTAACCACTAAAATCAAATAAAATGATGGAAAATTCACCAACAGAAGACATGAAATAATAAAGTTAGAAATATTTGATAAGCTGAAGAAAAAGATTCGCAAGATATTTGAATAATGAATCCACATAAAGTTTGAAAATGTTTAAATATAGTGGGAGGTTAATATTTGTTTCTTACAACCAGATTAAACTTACAGAATATCAATGATTATAATATGTTGTATGAAACAATAAATATTGTCATACATCCTTTAATGTTATATGACATACATTCATAGGTCTTATAACTCTGAAAACTTAGGGTTTTATGAAACAAAAACATTCCAAAATTAATACTTATTTACGTTAATTTGCGTGAAATAAGAATTTACAAAGATGTTATAAACACCTTAGTACTATTTAACTAGAAAATTTCCAAATATTACCAACGGAAATCCAAGTAAGAACATTTTATTTTAGCACTCGTTGTACCATTTTATGGTATGTAACTTTTAATGTCAGATGAAGTGAACGAGGAATCTTATCTAACACAAGTTGCATACAAGTTATAGCTACACTTTGAGAGAAGATCCATAATCTTTATTACATATAATATACAAAAGTCCTTTTCTTTAAGATTTACACGATTTTTTTTATAACTAAAAAGCTGATACATTGGCCACTGACTTTAACTCCCTACCCCTTTGTTCGCATATAGGCCTTTATCATTTCAGGCCCAGATCTCCTACTACAGTTTGCAGCAGTTCTATTGGCAGTCCACTTCCCTCCCTCACACCAATCATCGCTAAATTTTCAAACAAATATATTCACTGAAACTCCCCTAGACCGTTTCTTAAAATTATGGCCCCTGAATTCCCTAGACTTGCCTCTCCCAAGTCCCATCTCCCTCAGTATATTTTGACCTCAAAAGAGTAAGTAATCTGTGGACCAAAATATATACCTGGCTCGAAGTAGCACCTTCTGAAACCATCTTTGATACTTTCTTCCTTAACGATCTTACTGCCAGTGGTGAATGGTGAATTCAATAAAACTTCTGATGTAGCAAATCCTTGAAGACCAGACAAATTCTAGTTTGATGATATTTAGTGGAGAGATCTCATCAAGACCTTTCCACTGAATATCAACTTTCTATAGTTTGGGTGATTTTGAAAGGTTCCTTCATCACCAATAGCAGTGAAATGGTTAAATCCCTAGTATTCCAGTAAGAAATTCTTTTCATTTGCCACGTTTCCAACACCAATGTCACCTTCCTTGAATAGTCTTAACATCCAACTCCTTCCAAAACCTCATATCTTCCTTAGACTCCCAAATATCTCCCTCCATAAACCATTTGCTGTTCACCCTTTTTGAACCATTAATACCCAAGTCTTTGAACCCATTAATACCTCCAGAATCCCTTAATATCCAGCTACTTAAACCATGAAATATGGCCACCATTCTACCCGCTTGCCATCCTGTTCCTAATCACCTTAATAACCTCATCCTCAAAACCTTTTAGAATTCCTCTGTCCATTACAAGTCAAGTAATGTCATAAGGCCTTCTCTCCTCTACTACTTCACTCTACAGTTTAGTGATGAAAGAGGAAACTTCCTATATTGGAAGCATTGGACCATAGCCCTGGTTTCGTATAAAAATTAAGGAGCTAATAAAATTTAGCGAAAAATAAAATAACGGGGCGCCCTTCAGCGATGAAATAATTGAGCACCCTTCGGTGTTAATAAAATAACTTCGTGCCCTTTAGTGATAAAATAACCGAGCACCCTTCAGCGGTAATAAAATAACTGCGTGCACTTTAGTGATAATAAAATAACCGAGCACGCTTCAACGGTAATAAAATAACTTCGTGCCCTTTAGTGATGATAAAATAATTGAGCACCCTTCAGCGGTAATAAAATAATTGAGCACCCTTCAGCGGTTATAAAATAATTGCGCATCATTCAGTGATAATATAACAGCGTGTCCTTCAGCGAAAATAGAATAACTTTGCTCCTTCAGAAGTAACACAATAACCTTGCTTCTTCAAAGGTAACAAAATAACTTCTGAAGGTAACAAAATAACTTTGCTCCTTCAGAGGTAACAAAATAACTTCACACCCTTCAGTGGTAACAAAATAACTTTGCATACTTCAGTGGTAACAAAATAACTAATCATCCTTCAGTGGTAACAAAATAACTTCGCACTCTTCAGTGGTAACAAATAACTTTGCAACCTTCAGAGGTAACAAAATAATTTCACAACCTCCAGAGGTAACAAAATATGTTCTCATCCTTCAGTGGTGACAAAATAACTTCGCATCTTTCAGTGGTAACAAACTAACTTCGCATCCTTCAGTGGTAACAAAATAACTTTGCATCCTTCAGTTGTAATAACTCCGCGCCCTTCCAAACCGATTCTGGATCAACCAAGACTACCATAAAAAGGAGAACAAGGTATCATGGATCTTTGGGTTAAATATTCAATTCGTGGCTTCAGGTCTAACATGCGTCCATAATTTCCAGCAGTTGATAGACACAACCTGGATTATAAATAAGACAACGTCCATGAGATGCAAATAGCGTAAGCCACGTTCTATAGAAATCCTCACTCAGTGTATTTCGAAATTAAGATGAATTATTATCCTTTAATAAAAATATAAAAACCTTTTCTAATTATATTTATTTTATCCTAATCCTCTTTTAAACAAGGATAAGACCAAACCTTTTCCCTTTGCTTACACATACACCGAATAGTCTGGACTATTCTTTACTTCTTCTCATTTGTCCTCATACATCTGGCAACACTGATTGCCAAACAATTCTTCTTCACCTAAGGGGTTAACTACTGTTCTGTAATTGTTCAGTGGCTATTTTCCTCTTGGTAAGGGTAGAAGAGAGACTTTAGCTGAGGTAAGCAGCTCTTCTAGGAGAAGGACACTCCAAAATCAAATCATTGTTCTTCTGTCTTGGGTAGTGCCATAGCCTCTATATTATTATTATTATTATTATTATTATTATTATTATTATTATTATTATTATTAATAGCCAAGCTACATCCCTAGTTGGAAAAGCAAGATGCTATAAGCCCAAGGGCTCCAAAGGGAAAAATAGCCCAGTGAGGAAAGGAAATAAGAAAATAAATAAATGATGAGAACAAATTAGCAATAAATCATTCTAAAAACAGTAACAACGTCAAAACAGATATGTCATATATAAACTATTAACAACGTCAAAAACAGATAAGTCATATATAAACTATAAAAAGATTCATGTCAGCATGGTCAACATAAAAACATTTGCTCCAACTTTGAACTTTTGAAGTTCTACTGATTCAACTACCCGATTATTGATCATTTCACAACTTGTTTTGTTGGAGTTTTTATAGATATATAGGAAATATTTATTCTAGTGTTGTTATTATTTTATTTTTCCTTGTTTCCTTTCCTCACTGGGCTATTTTCCTTGTTGGAGCTCCTGGGCTTATGGTATTCTGCTTTTCCAACTAGGGTTGTAGCTTAGCAAGTAATAATAATAATAATAATAATAATAATAATAATAATAATAATAATAATAATAATAAAGTCCAAATTCCGAATAGATTTAGCGAAAATTTTGTTCACTGTTCACATACTTTAAGTGTAGAAAACTCAAATTTGCACTTCCCAAAGTTTAGCTATTACTTAATGAAAGCTGTTTATAATTACAGAAACACATACAGAAAAACTTATTGTTTGCATAATCCATGTGCAAAGAAGCCCTTTCAGAAAGTTTCATGAGAACGAAAAATCTAAATCAAAATAATTCATTAAATATCCCATGTACCAATTAATGAAATCTTATGCTTAGATATAACGTGGGAATGAACAAGAAATTTAATAGATGTCAAGAAATAATTTTTTGAGTTGATAAGTTATATTTATGAATAAATCGACTGATTTTGATTACATAAAACCAAAAAAAGTAAGAATGTTATGATTGCAATGTTTCACGGGAGAGAAAATTCGGCATTTATAACAGGCCAAAGGAGAAAAAAACTGTGCAAAATAAATCCAATCGTTTCTGCCAGTCACAATGAACACTTTCTTGTACAGTATGCAGCAAAACTGGTGATACATCAAGTTTATCAATAACTGATAACCTTAAACGAGAGCGATGCAGAAGCTCTACATACATTTATATATAAATTTTATATATACTGTATATATATATATATATATATATATATATATATATATATATATATACTGTATATGCAGCCGTTTCTAGTCAACTGCATAACAAAGGCCTCAGACATCTTATTCATGTTTGGGTGTTTGGCAGTTTTCATCACTACACTGGCCAATGCGGATTGGTGATGGTGGGTGATTTTAGTCTGATCTCTCACGGCAAGCCAACCTAGTACGGGTGGCCCTAACTAGAACAGCTTTGCTGATCATGGCGATACACATACCCTTTCATCACGTAAAGGTATCTCCACTTAGAAATGGAATATACTGCGTGTGTGTTTATATATATATACACACACATATATATATATATATATATATATATATATATATGAATATATATATAAATATATATATATATATAAATATATATATACATATATATATATATATATATATATGAATATATATATAAATATATATATATATATATATAAATATATATATATATACATATATATATATATATATATATATATATATATATATATATATATATAGACACATATATACTGTTCGATTACAGTTTTAAGTAAGGCATATGTATATCTATCTATCTATCTACACATGCACACACACACACACACACACACACATATATATATATATATATATATATATATATATATATATATATATATATATATATAATCGCCAGCAGTGTTCCTCGGAGAACGTCGGTATGCAGAGAACTATTTTTGTGTGTGTATGTGAGAGTAAGGGCTGGGGGGGGGGGGGGGGGTTGTATAACCTCTCAGAAGAGGAGGTCAAAGGAGGCATATCGTTAGTGGCAGGCTGTTTTCCATAAAGTGGACTGATCCCTGGGGACGTCGGCAGTTCCTCCTCCGATTCCGTCGCTTTTCCTCGCCTTCTGCTGCCTCATAATTCTTACTTCTGTGGCGCCCGATGACCCTCCAGCCCATGCAAAGCGGGGTGCTAAACTGCTTTATGGAGCCAGCCACGGGCGTGATTTTATAAACGCCCACTGCTGAGTGGGAAAATTCTCTCTCTCTCTCTCTCTCTCTCTCTCTCTCTCTCTCTCTCTCTCTCTCTCTCTCTCTCTCTCTCTTGTGGGTTTCACATGGTATTATGGTCCAACAATAATAAGTATAAAACAAGCGTCACTTTATTAAATGTTAAGAGCCGTCGTTTATGGAAACTTGAAACATCTGGTTTTACATTTACTTTAAATAAGTGATTATTAGTGACCTTATATACTTCAATGTATTTTACACATTAACCTTAATTGAAATCAACTTCATTTATCAAGAAGTCGCTTTTTTCTATTGCACACATTTCTTAATATTCAATATTTCATTTAAAAAAAAATTATTTTACATTCAAATGATTCAAGATTCGTGTCTTAAAAACCTTTAATTAAAATTCCTAATTCAGGATTATTTCCTACGCTAGGGTTAGTCGATATTTTGAACTAATAAAGGATTTATCTTATTTCGTGATCGAGCTATTTTTTGACACAATCAATATTAAATCCGGAGCACACTTTTTACTGAGTTTAATTCTTAAATTAAACAATTACTTTCTGGGCGCAGCCGAAGGTTATATTTCCAACCATATCCTTCAATGACATATAAAGAATATCTTTGTAAAAGGAAAATTTTCCGTTTTGTATCGCCAAAAGGAATACACAAACTTAAATCGTGTAGTAAAATAATAATTCACAAAATATTACGACTAATAATTTCTATCCGTATGAATGAACTTTGAACACCTATCGTTCTAATGCAAGCTTTGTGTCAGTTATCCAACGAATGTTAAAAGATACTTCGTGTTCGAAAGTTTGTTAATTACATTGTCCTTTAGGCCTCTCTACTGCGGCGTCTATAGAAGCTACCATTATTTGCTTCTTTTCTTTTAGTCTTAAATGCACACAAACATATCTTTCTTTTCTCCCGATCTAAGAGCTATGATGCTCTCTCCAAGTCATTCACAAATAGGCAAAAGGATGATTAATTTTTTTTTTTTTTTCGTTCTGTCAGGAAGGAGAGATTTGTACAACCCTAGTTCTTTCCACCATGAGAGGGCAAATCGTTCAACTTTTTATCTTTAATCTTATGAATGTTGTTCATGAAATAATTACTCCATTTCTCATGACACGGCTATTCGTTTTATTCACTTTCTCTCCGCCTTGTTAAGGTTACTCGTCCAACCCTCATTTTAAAGTTTAAAGTCCAGTCATGAATGGCAGAGGCAAGGGACAGTGACATTGCCGTAGCTAGCAGGACAAAATAGAGAATGAACATTTTATATATATATATATATATATATATATATATATATATATATATATATATATATATATATATATGATCAGCGACCAAGACCCTACCCACACAAGCTAGGACCAGGAAAAGCCAGGCAATGGCTGCTGATGACTCAGAAGGTACTCGTCCAGCCCTCATTCTCTCTCCCATAGGAGGATTACTCGTCCAAC
>NC_090742.1:16323217-16346716 GCF_036898095.1 Palaemon carinicauda
AAGTCTGCGTAGTCAATTATTCTATCTTCTAACACGTAGAAAATACTGTAGAAGCTTCCATTTACGGAGTACAGCCAGTCTTGCCATTACACATTGGCATTAATAATTTCCAAACTTTAATTAATTAAATTAATTCCTTTTCAAAATTCTGTTTTAGGTTATTTTTATAATTTCAGTCTTTCCAGAAGTGGGAATTCGAATGCCTAAGTGAGGATCATAGTGTTCCTAATTTCTCATTGCTAAAACAATTCCTCTTCCAAAGGTGTATTGAATTCCTTCCACCCAGGTAATAGCGGCTTGTTTATCCTAATCTCGTTCAAGATGAGCTACTTAGTTTGTATTTTTCAAAATTTTTATGAGTTCCGTTTCCTTATCAAAACCAGTATCGGCTATCACAGCATCAAAATTAATAAATTTCAATTTAAATAAAGCACAGGTACCCGTTTATTTCCATTTTTTTATTGTTATATTTTCGTCATTCATTTTCCAAAAACTGCATTGACTGCCATTCAAACCGAGCTGTAGTGATTATAATCTTATTTCTTTAGGATGTAAACACTATCATTCAAACAACCAAGTACCTTCAAATTAATGTCATCCCTTTTTCAAAAGCAGGGGATGGTTGTCACTTCGACTCTCCTACAGAGTTATTTATAATGTAAAGTCTGCCATTTAAACCATCGAAAACAATTAAAACCACCATTGCACTTTAACTTTTCTGTAAATCAAATTACTGTTGCTTTTCAAAAAAAAAAGAGAAAAACAAAATACATAAATAAAACTTCTGATTGTTATTCCAACCGACGTTTATTTTCTTTGCTTAATTTCAAAGTGTCACGGAATCCATTGAACCTACGAGATACACCTTAAAAAGCACCTGGTAATTACAAGTTATCACCTGGAAACGTCTGGGAGACACGCGTGGGCGTAGTTTATCATCACCAATGTGCCCGCGTCCCACCCACCCGCCCACCCACCCCACCCCACCCAACCAAACCCCCACTCCCCAAGTGCCCGGAATGGAGTCGGCGTCAACTCCTCTTCACCTTTTTTTTTTTCTTACATTGCAACGTTAATAACTAATGCAACTTTCCTCAACATTAACTCGCTACCTTTCTTACGCTAATACAAAGAAGACTAACATTTAACATCACTCTGCAGAGGACCAGCTGTTATTGTCCGTCGCTGCCTGCGTTTCCTCTCCGGGCCGTTTTCGTTTTTCACTTGCTTCATCTGCCGAGAGAGATTTGCAGCATCTACTCTCTTTGGTAGTTCTGGCATAACTGCATGGCACGCAGCGATTGATTCTACCCTACCCTGACCTCCTCCCCTTCCTCCTCCTCCTCCTCCTCCCCTCCCTACACCGAACACAATACCGTCCGTAATCTTTCAGGCCGCAGGTAAGTTCAACTCTACGTCAATTCTCCGAAATCGTCGCGAATAGCAATAAAAATCGATTTGAAAATATATCCTTCGTAAAGTATGGATTTATGGGAAGTCATTCTTTCTATGGAGAGATAGTTCCCAGTGTAATCTGATTTGTTTGTGTTGATCTTTTAAATCAGATGGTTCAAGTTTGTTTTCCTCAAAGTTATACGTACTATGCATGTTTACAATCATAACATCTATACTTAGCATTGTGGCATTTTATATGAATGGGCGTTATTTGCATTCGCTGGGTTGAGTAAATAAACTATAATATATTTCATCCGAGAGAGAGAGAGAGAGAGAGAGAGAGAGAGAGAGAGAGAGAGAGAGAGAGAGAGAGAGAGAGAGAGAGAGAGAGAGAGAGAGTGTGTGTGCGTTACTAGGATTTTGGATGTCTCAAAAGACTTTCAAGTCCACCGGCCGAGACTCCATTTGCTCTTTGGTAGAGCGATTTAGTTTAAACATTAAGAGAGTTCTTATGATCTTGTCTAAATTATTCTTGAACTCGTTTACAGTGTTACTATTTACTAAACATCGCATGGAAGGCTATTCAGAGAGAGAGAGAGAGAGAGAGAGAGAGAGAGAGAGAGAGAGAGAGAGAGAGAGAGAGAGAGAGAGAGAGATGCTCATGGACTTCCAATCGAGGTTCTCTATAGATGACAAGTATAAAGAATAAAGTATGTTTTTTCTGAACTAGGTTTCCACGTGTACCAGCAAAAGCCTACGAGTAAATAACTGCAAATTTACAAGGACGTGTCCGTGAAGCGATAAAATTCATGTTAATCTTGAGGATACCCAGACTTTGAGAAGTGGTCGAAAGAATCTCTGAGCAGTCACGAAAACTCAAAATTGACACGAGCGTAACCCGGACCACTTGAAATTCCAATATGTCACTAGGATAAGGATTTTGGATTAGAGCTGTTGGGTGGTAAGATCGAGAGGGAGGCAAAGAATTACATGGCGAGATAAGATGAAGGATGATATGGAGAGAAGAGGAAGGCAAAGGATGATATGGAGAGACGAGGAAAGCGAAGGATGATATGGATAAAAGAGGAAGGCGAAGGATTATGTGGATAAAAGAGGAAGGCGAAGGATGATGTGGAGAGAAGAAAAAGGCGAAGGATGATGTGGAGAGAGGAAAAATGCGAAGGATGATAGGGAGAGAAGAGGAAGGTGAAGGCCGATATGGAGAGAAGAGGAAGGTGAAGGATGATATGGATAGAAGAGGAAGGTGAAGTATGATGTGCATAGAAGAGGAAGGTGAAGGATGATACGGATAGAAGAGGAAGGAGAAGGATGATACGGATAGAAGAGATTTGGTGGAGGACGATACCTTTCATAGAAGGTATTGGAGATGGCGCATCAAGCAACCGACCCCTTAATGTGGGGATAACTCTGGGAAAGGAGATGTGCTTGGCTTAACCTAATACTGCTTGGTGCTATTTGGCGAAAATATATGACAAAAAAATCTCAGGCACTTTTCTGGAGAAATTTTTTTCGCAACGTTTCTAATTCTACTAGCCTGCAATATTTATTCTAATGACTTTTGTAGCGAATTGCGGAGTATGCTGAAACGGAATAAATTCAATAATAAGTAATGTACCATATATTTGAATAAATACTTGCCTCTACTTGATCTCTCTCTCTCTCTCTCTCTCTCTCTCTCTCTCTCTCTCTCTCTCTCTCTCTCTCTCTCTCCGAAACCTGAAGCTTCATCTTTGCCAAATCTAATTAAGATCAATACTTTAATCAAAACAAACTCGAATAATTGAATAAATAAAAGACAAGAGAATCCCAATTAAAAATAAGAAAAACTGTCTAAGGTCTCACCTCAACCCCCCCCCCCACAAAAAAAAGGTGAAATCAATTTATCATATCAGCTTTCAAAGATTAGCTTTCAGTAGATAACGACTGCGCAGCTCTACAATGTCCTATCGATTCTGCTTAAATCACTATTTGTATCAACATCTGACTATGCTTGCTTCACACAAGTGGAGTTTTTCCGTACGGAAATATTTCCACTCAATATGAAGCATGTTTCTAAAAGAATGGATTTTTTCCGTATGGAAATATTTCCACTCGATAGGAAGCATGTCTTCACAACAGCGGATTATTTCCGTACGGAAATAATTACGATCGATAGGAAGCATATCTTCACATGAGCGTAATTCTTCCGTACGGAAATACTTCCGCTAGATACGAAGCATGTCTTCACAATAGCAGATTTTTTCCGTATGGAAATATTTCCGCTCAATATGAAACATATCTTCAAAAGAGCGGATTTTTACCGTACGGAAATATTTACGCTCGATAGGACGCATGTCTTCACAAGGGCAGATTTTTTCCATAAAGAAATATTTCTGTTCGAAAGGAAGCATGTCTTCCCAAGAGTAGATTTTTTCCGTGCGGAAATATTTCCGCTCAATAGGAAACATATCTTCAAAAGAGCGGATTTTTTCCGTACGGAAATATTTACGCTCGATAGGACGCATGTCTTCACAAGGGCGGATTTTTTCCATAAAGAAATATTTCTGTTCGAAAGGAAGCATGTCTTCCCAAGAGTAGATTTTTTCCGTGCGGAAATATTCCCGCTCAATAGGAAGCATGTCTTCACAATGGCGGACTTTTTCCGTACGGGAATCTTTCCGCTTGATAGGAAGCATGTCTTCACAAGAGCGGATTTTTTCCGTACGGAAATATTTCCGCTTGATAGGAAGCATGTCTTTACAACAGAGGATTTTTTCCGTACGAAAATATTTCCGCTCGATAAGGATCATGTCTTCACAATAGCGGATTTTTTCCCTATGGAAATATTTCCACTCGATAGGAAGCATGTCTTCACAAGAGCGAAATTTTTCCATACGTTAATATTTCTGCTCGATAGGAAGAATGTCTTCACAAGAGCGGATTTTTTCCATACGGAAATATTTCTGCTTGATAGGGAGCATGTCTTCATACGAGCGGTTTTTCTCCATACGGAAATATTTCCACTCAATAGGAAGCAGATCTTCACAAGAGCGGATTTTTTCTGTATGGAAATATTTCCACTCGATGGGAAGCATGTCTTCGCACGGGAGGATTTTTTTGTACGGAAATATTTCCACTCGATAGGAAGCATGTCTTCACAATTGTGCATTTTTTCCATACGGAAATATTTCCGCTCGTTAGGAAGCATGGCTTCGCACGGGAGGATTTTTTCCGTACAGAAATATTTCTGCTCGATAGGGACCATGTCTTCACAAGAGTGGATTTTTTTCATAGGGAAATATTTCCGCTCGTTAAGAGGCATGTCTTCACGAGAGGATTTTTTTCCGTACGGAAATATTTCTGGTCTATAGGGAGCATGTCTTTACAAGAGCGGATTTTTTCCATACAGAAATATTTCCGCTCGTTAGGAAGCAGGTCTTCACAAGAGCGGATTTTTTTCCATACGGAAATATTTCTGCTCGTTAGGAAGCATCTCTTCCCACGACAGGATTTCCCCCCCCCCAAGCAGCTTTGCAGTTTCTATAAGCCACTAGACTAGAACAACAGTGGTTAGCAGTGTACGCGGCTAGTAAATCACTACCACTAGGAAATTCTTCCAAGCGGCTAGCATGTGAAAAGCTTCATTAATCTTCGTTAATTTCTAATCAGAGCGGACAAGACCGCACATCAATTCACTCGTGTGAAGCGAACCTAACTTCTTAGTTTCATAGTATTTAAGAGAACGATATATTAAGAAAAAAAAAAGGAGAACAAAGTTTTGTTGAAAATAAATAATATTTAGACAAATTTATACAGCTGTATCACAACCCATTATATTTGCCAATAAAATATTAGCAGTTTTCTTGAACAACCCTCTTTTTCAGCGTTATCTCCCTCGACCTGATGTCATCAATAAAAAATTGAAAGAAATAGGGAAAAAATAGTATAAATTTTATTGAATATTAAATTCTGCAGAATGTCACAATCTCCTTACCTCTCTCAGAACTCGAATCAAAGTTATTGGCAAAAGAAAAGGATTGCACAAATGGCGACGAGGGAATATGACCCTTCCAGTGGACTTCATAGGTCTTACAAATCCCCAAGCGGTGATTTACAGACAGCCAGGGGTTCAACTTGATGCATAGTTAATACATGCCAATGTTGACTATCTGATACAAAAATGGCGAAACTTATGACACAGGCACATATGGATCCATTCAGGTATCCACTTGACCTACAAGTATCCCCTCGAGTCCGCTGCGAGAGGACAGGAGTGACCTTTGGATCTGATAACCAATTAACCTGGAGTTTAAGGGAGCGGCGTTTTTTTACTGTTCGGGTTTTGTTTAGTTACTCTATATTAAGCTAGGGCCTAAGTGCTCCGCATATATAGGAACGGCATTCTTTCAAATAGAGTTAGTAATTGCATGGCTATTCAATTTCACTCCTCGTCGTCTCTGAACATTGGAGGGATCATGGGAGGCTGGTGCTTTATGTTGTTCAAACATAATCGTTTGATGAATGTAATTAACAACCCGTTGGTTGAGAAGAAGACTCCGCCCATCGCCAAACGGAGAAAAGAAGAAATCGGGTGCTTCAAGGGGCCAGTTTTAAAATGGGAGGGATGAGATCTTGGATGACCTGGATTTCTAAACATTTAATTACGGATGACCCAGTTTTTTCTTTTGGGGGTTTTGGTGACCCCGCAGAGAGAGAGAGAGAGAGAGAGAGAGAGAGAGAGAGAGAGAGAGAGAGAGAGAGAGAGAGAGAGAGACTTGCTAACAGACTTTCCCTTTTAACACATTTTTTCATTTCTCTTTCCTTTAATGACCCCGTCGTGAACCGGTCTCCAAAAAGCATTGCCGGTGGGGCGCCCAGTCGAACTCCCGGATCCCAAAGGACGTTTTGACCCTTAAGCGGCATTATCTGAGACCCTCTCACACCTCCGGTGGGGGGTTTATATATCCTGCTGGGAATACGACAATCACTGGGGGACACATCACGAGGAGAGAAGAGGGACCTCGGAGGTCAGACATACACGCCCATACACAACACATACACACACAATTGAGAGAGAGAAAGAGAGAGAGAGAGACAGATATTGCTCAGAATCTCATACATTGGAGATAGGTTTTGAAGTCATTGAAGTTAATAGTATTATAAATGGCACAACATGTTTTACAATGTTCTTTCTGGTCGGCACGAGGATTTTAGTTCATATCAAGATTATCTTCATTATGCATATTTATAGCCATGTGGTCAATGGGGAAAACTTATCCCGGACTAAAAGATTTGGCGAGCACAGTACATCAATGGCCCTCTGAATTATATAATAATAATAATAATAATAATAATAATAATAATAATAATAATAATAATAATAATAATAGTAATAATAATAAATAATAAAAATAACATTACTATTATACAAAAATTCAATAGGACCTCCTCCACCACAAACCTCCTTGGTTCAGTAATGTTGGGAATAAAGTTTAAGAGGTCACTCATGAGCGGTACAGCCAAGAAACAGGACAATGTCCTAAAGTTTGACCATATCTAAATATGATCAACGACCAAAATCAAACATCCCCCCCTCCCTCAATATAGGAGCAGGGAGAGACAGACAATGGCTGCTGATGACTCAGTAGGTAGACATATCTTACAAAGATGTGAGGTTGCAGACACTACTTGAAACCCTCTGGCTAGACCGGGACCATCTCCAAACTCATGGATTGTGAATTGGATAAGTTTCAAATAGGCTACTATAACCAAGATGAAAGGTCTTAATAATAACACCAGTTGTATGAGTTAAGGGTAGAAGAGGCTACTTAGCTATTGTAAGTAGCTCTTCTAGGAGAAGAACCATAGCCTCTAAAACACGGTCTTCAACTTTCTTGCTTGAGGGTACACTCAGCCATGCTATTCTGTTTCCTTATTTCCTTTCCTCACTGGACTACTTTCCCCGTTGGAACAATTGGGCATGTAGCTTCCACCTTTTGCAACTAGGGCAGTAGCTTAGCTCATAATAATAGTAATAATAATAATAATAATAATAATAATAATAATAATAATAATAATAAGCCTCTAATAATCACTTTTTAGTCTCGAATGTCTTTTAAAATAACACAGAATGACAGGTTAGATGAATGAAATCTTCAAGAGTTGGAAACTTGTTTTTTTCTTCTAGAAAACCCTTTGCTGGAGGCAAGTTGTCTCGCCTATAATCTAATGCAATATGAAGGGAAAAATATGGCTAAGATTGAGTTAATGTATTGAATTAACTAATTTGTGCCATATTAATATTACTATAATTACTAGCTAAGTGACAACCCTACCTAGAAAAGCAGGATGTTTTAAGCCCGAGGGCTCCTACCATGAACAATACTGACACTGAGGATAGAAAATAAGGAAATAAATAAACTGTATGAGAAGTATTGAATAAAAAAAAATATAAAATATCTATACATCAGTAACAATGTTAAAATAGATCTGTCGTATATAAACCGATTTAACTGCCTGAATAGGAAGATTATTCCAAAATCTGTTCACTGCTGGGATAAAACTTCTAGAATACTGTGAAGGAATACGTCTTATGATGGAGAAGGCAAGACTGTTAGAACTAACTGCACAAATAGTACTATACACAGAATGGTTCAGTCTTGGAAGTTCTGAATGCAAAGGATAGTAAGAATTATGAAAAATCTTATGCAACATGCATAAAGAACTGACAAGAACTAACAGAAGGACAGAGTCAGATCTGGGTGTTTAAGCCATTATCCTCGACCTACCTACTTTGAGTATTGTTAGGGTTCAACTTCATGCCCCATAATTTGCACCATGCACTAACTTTAGCTAGATATCTTTAGTAAATGATTGAGCAATCCCAGACCTACATTCAGGAGATTGAATTGAGGCAAAGAGAGTAATATCATCTGCATACGCAACGAGCTGGTTTTCCAGGCCAAACCACATATGTGTATATAGTGTGCAAAGTAATTGGCTAAGAACTCTACCCTGAGGAATACCAGATATCACCTTCCTATATTTACTAGGTAGCTAATAAAAAATAATCTCAGAAATCAATTACTTAAAAATTCAACAATTATACAAAGAAAAGTCTCGGCTACTTCCAACTATTTGAGTTTAAAACAAGGTCCTGGTGATTAACATGTTTAAAGGCAACACTAAAATCAAGGTCAATCATACGAACTTCCTGACCACAACCAGTGATTTCTGTACAGCATTGGAAATTGTAAGAAAGGCATCCCATGCTCCAGGGCCTTTGCGAAAGCCAAGTTGCAAACGAGGGAACAGGTTATTACCTTCAACATACATTTTTAGATGTTTTGAATAAAGATGTCCAAAACCTTTAGATAATATTAGAGTCATAGGCATTAGGTGGTAATCATACACATATACCTAATGGAGTAACATTACCAATTCTCCAACAAGAGCAAAAGAAACCTCTTCTTGCTAACTGTCGAAAAATAGCAGACAACTTAAGAGCTAAGAAAAAGAATATTCAGCAATAACGTGCAACTATAAAACCCTGAAGGGATTGGGCGCAAGATAGAGGAAATGGAAACAGGTAAAGTAGAAACCTAAGAAGTGGTTTCAGCCAGGGTCCGAACGGGCGCTGCAAAGACCCTCACGTAAATACGTAAATCCTACAGAGTACAAGGTCATATCTCCCTACAGGAGATAAGACATGGAGGAACCTCAACCAGTAAACTTCGTAACCTCTAAGGTCCTTTGAAGTAATCTAGCTTCATACTTTAGTTTAGTAGTTTCCCATCAGTAAATAATAAGGGAGATGATCGTAGTTGTTATGGTTATGAAGGAGGGAGATTTCAAACTTGTTGTTTGATGAAGACGTAAGAGTTATTCTTGGTGATAGTCTTATGAAATACTGATCGATATTTTTTCACGGCAAATGTTTCAAGCTTTTTTGCTTTACGAAATATTATCGTAAAGTTTTCAATAATTCAATATGGAAAATTGTGTATACTGTAGATTTCATATATGTATATCAAATGAAATCATCAGATCCTTGATTGACAGTTTGTGAGAATAGTATACAACATTGGAAGAAAATGAGCAGCACCTACAGTATTGCACTTTGCAACTTATTTTCACGAATCATTAAAGAAAATGTAACGTTGCGTTTTATTCGTATACCCAATCGCTCCCATTTCAAAAATATTAAATAGTTTTTCTTGTTCTTTTGTACCGGTACGGCAACATTTTAATTCGTTCATAACAATTGCACATAAGATTTGAATATGCTTTGTACAGTTGGACACAGGAGTCCCTGGCACACACAACTCCGAAGAAGTGCACCCGGTCACACCCTTACTTCACAGCGAGCCACCAAACAGATACTGTAAGGAGAGATGGCAGAGGAAATGGGCGGGGCTAAACGCACGAACTCGCCGCGCAGTAAGGGTATGGCTGGGTACACTTAGTCAGAGAGGTGTACCTCCAATTCTTGTGTCCAACTGTACATATAATGATGCATGCAGACACAATACAATAACTTAATACAACCAACTGAAACAATGAAATATTGAGTGATTTTCCAATGAATGTCAAACACAGTACCCTAAACTGTTGTGGGGGTTAAGCACACCCAACTACTAAAAACTTCCTAGATAAAAGGTAGTAGGAAAAATGATAATGCCCCAACCATAACCTTATCTCTATACTAGAGTCAAACTGAACACCTCTCAAACATGGGCTAGGTGAATACGATAGCAATTTCGAGGCACACAGGGCGGGTGGGCCTTTCATGCATCACACAACGAGGCCCGTATCCATCTTCGTTTGGGGGTCGAGGAAAGAAGATGGGGTGGTGGGTAAGGGGTAGAAGAAGCATCATGCCTTAGATACTCGACATTATTTCGAATCTCTTTTTATGAGATGCTGAGGCGATGGAAACCGAACCAGATGGTGCCGTTATCCATATTTTGTTCATGTTTGATCTCCTCTGTTTACTTGTATTTATTAAATAAACTTTCTTTCCTTTTATCTAGAAAAAAGAATGAAATTTCAGCGTAATAGATTTTCATGTAGTACGCCATCTGGTACTAATGGCGTTACGGGCTTTTCATAATTTTTTATATAGTATCTTTTTGTTCAATATCTTACGCCAATTTCAAGGATATAGTGACGGGAAATAGGAACAGAAACTGATTATAAAACTGGAAGTTACCAGTTCATTCCGGCGATTGTTTTGACATTATATAGGGAGAGACAATATATACGTATACGTATATGTATATATATATATATATATATATATATATATATATATATATGTATGTATGTATGTATGTATATATAATGTGTGTGTCTCCCTATGTATTGTCAAAACAATTGTCTAAATTAACTCTTAACTTTCAGTTTTATGATCAGTTTCAGTTCTCTCTCTCTCTCTCTCTCTCTCTCTCTCTCTCTCTCTCTCTCTCTCTCTCTCTCTCTCTCTCTCTCTCTCTCTCTCTCTATATATATATATATATATATATATATATATATATATATTTATATATATATATATATACACACATACATATATTTCCGCTTATAAGACGAGCCACAAATCCTAAAATTCACCCCCTGAAAATTTGCGGTCGTCTTACACAACCGATATGAAAATCACACCTTGAATTCCAATTGATGTTTATTAAGTAGATCTCTGTACGATAACCTTTAATAAAGATAACCAAATCATATTCAATTTTCCCATTATTGGCCTAAGTTCATGATAAATAGCCTATTCCAGGGAATACTCCATATAAACAATGAAATCAATTTTCTTCAATGAACGTCCAGCTGACAAAATGTAAACATCGAGTTTTTTCTCTTCCTCTAACCTTTCGATAATTTTAATGGTTGCTTTAATGACGATAGCAATAAAATCTAGATTAGCATAATATCTATTCTTCAATAAAAATCCATCATGATTCACACTATCCCCACTCTTTCTTCAATCTCACACCATCTTCTGTCATATCGAACGTTCAATATAAATGCAGCTTTCATGGTTTCCTGAAAACTAGCTGGAGATCAGTTGCTCCGGTTGGATGCTGTCTTCGATTTTTAGTCGCCACTAATAGGAAAACTATTTATTGTATATATGTATGACTGTACACACACACACACACACATATATATATATATATATATATACATACATATATATATATATATATATATATATATATTATATATACGCAAAAAAACTGTGTGTACATTGTGTAAATATTAAAACACACACACACACTATATATATATATATATATATATATATATATATATATATATATATATATATATATATGTGTGTGTGTGTGTGTGTGTGTGTGTGTGTGTGTGTACGTATGTTTATACAACATTATCTGGGTTTTTTCTATACTACTTACACATGCCTTATGTGTTGACGTCATACAAGGTACTTAATACAATTTTCCATAAATCAACCTGCTTTGCTATTAATCCCATCGACCACTTCTAAAGAGTAAAATCCAAAGGGATGAGCAACCTACTGTCCTTTTCCTGCCCAGCCCCGTGAAACAAAGTGTGCAAAGTGTTGCTGGCGGAAAAGACTACCATCGCATGCGAATCCTTGATAATCTAAAATCACGGAGAGAGAGAGAGAGAGAGAGAGAGAGAGAGAGAGAGAGAGAGAGAGAGAGAGAGAGAGAGAGAGAGAGAAAATCAGTCCTGCATCACTGAAATATATCTCGAAATAAGGTTCCTTTGTCTCCTATAATAAAATACACAATATATCGACGTGTTTTAATAATATGGAAACTGTAACATCGAACACTCAGGCGAAAAATGCCAATCACCCAGGAAAAGAATCCCCTTTATGGGCCAAATTGAATTATAGATTGAAGTCTAAGATTGAAGATGAAAAGTAATCGCTTGTGAAATTCTTAACTAAATTATTAAACACTATAAATAGAATAAGTGAAAAGATAATAAACTAAAAAATATAAGTAAAATATAAGTCGGTAAATATGATGATATTTATATTTAAGGTTTATAGGTTCAAAAGTCACTCATGAATGCCAGAGGCAAAGGACAGGATCATGCCCTTGAGACAGACCACATACAGTATACATACATTATAATCAGCCCCCCTTGACCACTCTTCAAACCAAGACCAGAGAGGGCCAGGCAATAGCTGATGATGACTCAGCAGGTAGACTTATAGGCTTCCCAGACCAAAATAAAAACTATAAAAATGGATGCATCATATAAAACCTTATAAAAATTGCTGCACACACAAGTTTATTGTCAATAGGCCAATTGAAACATTACGCATAAAGCTAATGGCTAGAAGCACAACGGCAGTGTAACAAAGAATAGTTTTTTCAAAACGTAATACATGCAAAATTACTCTTTTGAATTTACTTCAGTGGATAATCAGCAATGCAATAGACATCAATTTTAAGTATCAACAATCAACATGTGTGCTTTTAATTGAACACGTACATAATGTCACTATAAGGAAAAAGTTTATGAACTTACGCCTCCTCTGGGTACAATGAAGAAGTGTGTATTAAAATGCCCGAAAGCGCTGAGTACTAAAGCATTTTATTATTTCCTACTGGCTTTTGCTGTATAAATACAAATATATATACATATACATACAAATATAAACACAATCATACATATACATATACATATATATAATATATATTACATACATATATATATATATATATATATATATATATATATATATATATACTGTACATATACACACATATATATATATATACATATACATACATATACATATATATATATACTGTACATATACACACATATATATATATACATATACATACATATACATATATATATATATACTGTACATACACACACACACACACACACACATATATATATATATATATATATATATATATATATATATATATATATATATATACATATACACATACATACATATACATATATATACATACATACACACATATATACATATACATACACACATATATACATATACATATATATGCATATACATTACACACACACACACACACATATATATATATATATATATATATATATATATTCAGAAACTTGTTCTTTATTATATAATGGCGATATATAATCTCAACTAAATGGACCAGTGATTGGTCCTGGGAGACCATTCAACGTGGTCCTAAAACTGTCAGGAAAACAGCAATTGCATTGAAGAAAAAGTTGAAAAATCATAGGACAGCAAGAGGAAAGGGGGGAGGGCTATAAAGTAGGTGTTTCTAGGATGCCGAAGAAAGGCTGCAAAGATCCTGTAGATCCTGTTCTGAAGCCTACAGCGCACCACTTGAGATCACTGATGGCACTGCCCTCCATAGTTAATAAACTCTGTTAAGAGTTATAGAATCAACTTAAAACTCAGACGGCAAAAGCCCCGAAGAGGATCAAAACAATAGTCCTTTTAATGGTAAAAACTGGATGGTTATAGTGCTAGAGTTTGTAATTCATCAAGTCAAACTCAGCCTTGGTCAAGTTTAGTTCACATTCTTCTTCTTGGTCTACAGTCTTTACCCATCTCTGTCTGGGGTCGCTGTTTCGTATAAGTCTTCTCCCTTCTCTTCTATCCTGGCCATCCTGTTCTCTTAATCCTTTAGTTCCTTTAGCTCTCACTATGAAGCAATTATTAGAAACCGTACATAATGTATGATGAAAAGGACCATTTTACTAATATGTGTTTACTTTTGTTTCCCTTTTAGAGTTGCAAAGCCAATGAGATTAAACTGAAAGTGTACCAGGTCTCGCTCTCTCTCTCTCTCTCTCTCTCTCTCTCTCTCTCTCTCTCTCTCGTATCAATTAATTCATTGCTTACTGATATGAACTCCTCGAAAACTGAGCAGCATTAATTAGGAAGAGCACTGATCAAAATGTTATGAGCCCTCGTCAATTGCAAAAATCTCACTGGAATAAGAAGTTTTTGCAAATTAATAGTTGTAATCAGGTGAAAGTGACGATGTTCCATTTCCTCACTTTCCCTGTTACATACAATAGATTATCTCGTTATAATCACGTGAAAATTAATCTGTGCCATTTCCTCACTTTCCCTGTTACATACAATAGATTATATCGTTATAATCACGTGAAAATTAATCTGTGCCATTTCCTCACTTTCCCTGTTACATACAATAGATTATCTCGTTATAAACACGTGAAAATAATCTGTGCCATTTCCTCACTTTCCCTGTTACATACAATAGATTATCTCGTTATAATCACGTGAAAATTAATCTGTGCCATTTCCTCACTTTCCCTGTTACATACAATAGATTATCTCCTTACAATCACGTGAAAATTAATCTGTGCCATTTCCTCACTTTCCCTGTTACTTACAATAGATTATCTCGTTATAATCACGTGAAAATTAATCTGTGCCATTTCCTCACTTTCCCTGTTACATACAACAGATTATCTTTGTTATAATCACGTGAAAATAAAGATGTAAAATTTCCCAACTTTATCTGCTGCATGCAATAGATTACCCTCATTATAATTACGTGGAAATGAAGATGCATAATTTTCTAACTTTCTGTCAACATACATCACATTATCTTTAATTATAATGACACGAAAATGAAAATGTACAATTTCCAAAGTTTCTCTGTTACATGTAATAACTCTCTTAGTTATAATCACGTGAATATGATGTACCTATTAATAGTCTACTGCATGCAATAACTAACTTCATCTGTTGAATGAATAGATTATATTTATCGTAATCACGTGGAAATAAAGTTCCAGCTACAGGCAATAATCTTTGTTCTAATTCCGTTAAATTGAATATATCACATTTCATGACTTTTTCTATTTCGTGCAATAGAAAATCTTTCAGTTATAATTACTGTAAAATAAATATGAACCTAACTTTCCCTGCTACATGCAATATATTATCTTTGTCATAAACTTCTTAAAACTTCTCTCGTAGTTTGTCCTTATTTCCTTTCCTCATTGGGCTATTTTCCCTGTTGAAGCCATTGGGCATCTAGCATCCAACTTTTCCTACTAGGGCTGTAGCTTACCAAGTAGTAGTAGTAGTAGTAATAATAATAATAATAATAATAATAATAATAATAATAATAATAATAATAATAATCAAGTGAAAAGAAGTACCATTTTTTAGCTTTATCTGTTACGTGCAATAAATAATATTTCTCAATAATAATAATAATAATAATAATAATAATAATAATAATAATAATAATAATAATAATAATAATAATAATAATAATAATAATAATAATAATAAAGTGAAAAGAAATACCATTTCTTTGCTCTATCTGTTACGTGCAATAAATAATATTTGTCAAAACCACGTGTAAATGAACACGTACCATATCCTAACTATCTCTATCACAAGCAATATATCATCTTTGTTATAATCATGTGGAAAATTAAGAAGTACTTTTACCTACCTTTATTTCTTGGGGGAAATAGATTACCTTTGTTATAATTACCTGGAAATGAAGATAGCCAATGTCCTAGTTTTCTGTTACATGCAAAAACCAATCTGTTACACTCGTGAAAACTATCATGTGGTACTTCCTAACTTTCTCTATTTCATTCAATATATCATATTTGTTATGATCATGTTACATTCAATTAATCTGCTGTTATAATCACATGAAAATTAAGATGTACCTTTGCCTAACATTCCCTATTAAATTCTTTAAATTATATTCCACTGAAAAATGAAGCTTTCTCTGATACAATAATTAAATTGCTTTTTATTCCCATACAAACTCTTATATTTTATTGTTTTCTAACATTAATAGCTATAAAATAAATTACCCCCCCCCCCCTCTCTCTCTCTCTCTCTCTCTCTCTCTCTCTCTCTCTCTCTCTCTCTCTCTCTCCCTCTCTCTCTCTCGTGATGTGAATTATATTTGACCCTGAGAAAATAATTCACTGTTGGTTCACTAAATGCAACGAATTTTATCATAATTTCCTAATATACTACTACATACAACGAATTTTATTATAAATCACTAATACTCTACTACTACTACATACAACGAATTTTATTATAAATCACTAATACTCTACTACTACTACATACAATGAATTTTACTACGTAATGATTAGGTCCATTTTTATTTCTCTTTTAATCTATGTACTATATCTCATTATAACCTCACAATAAAAGCTTTATTCCTAAACCTCCGTATTTCAAATAGTGAAAGGTTTAACTTTCAAATGACAAATAACATTAAGGTTATAAAATAAGTTACCCCTGCTTTTATAATAGCGTCTCATTGTTTGCCACTTTAGGTCCCACTGATCCTAAGACAATGTGATAAAAATTTCTCATCAAGGCGTAACACAAGCAGGACGATAATCTTGTCAGTGAGTAATGATATGGTTCTCTCCTATCGTGGTTATATGTCCCTTTTATCATAACAACTTCCTTAAAGGGCCCTAAAAATATAGTTTCTTTCTTTCCAAGATATACTCAACAAACACTGGAACGGGTGGAGGTATATTTGAAAAAAAGAAAACAAAAATCTATTGTAGTGTCAAAAACATATAGGAGGGTCTTGAAATGTTTCATGTTACAGTACGCTGTTTACTAGAAGATTGTAACTTTTAATTTCAATGCCAAACATTACTCTAAACTATATAATTCCCTAACATTATATGTTAAAAAGTAGATAAATTGTGTCTAAATCTCATTATTATTATTATTATTATTACTTGCTAAGCTATAACCCTAGTTAGAAAAAGAAGGATGCTATAAGCCCAGGGGCTCCTACAGGGAAAATAGCCCAGTGAGGAAAGGAAACAAGGAAAAATATAAGATTTTCAGAACAGTAACAACATTAAAATAGATAGTTCCTATATAAACTATAAAAACTTCAAACAACAAGGGGAAGAGAAATCAGATAAAATAGTGTGCCCGAGTGTACCCTCAAGCAAGAGAACGACATATTGTGGCATCATAACTATATGTTAATAAGGTCAGATTAGATTCACTAGGCCTCTTAATCACTTTTATAACGAAGATTACTTATAGTCATATTCCCTCAATTATTAGGCGAGGATATTACAGAACGTAGTCTACAGAAGAGCAACGAAATATCTTCTCAAATAAGAAGTTAGTAGAACCCAATAACATTTTAGGATATCTGATATTAGAAATTAGCTAGTCTATATGGAATATTTTAACAATTAAGGAAGTTATAAAAACTAGAGACTCGCATTGAGTATAAACAGATGCAATCAAATATCTTCCTAAGAGCAACCTTTATTCTCCAACTTTAAAAACAACAGAATGCATTCATAATGATACCTTCCCATTTCAGTCATAAAACCCAGTATGACTTTGTTTACTTAAATTAATTATAATTAAATACAATTAAATATATCCCCAAATTTAGAGGCAGTGGGAAGCATGCAACTCTAAAGACTTTTAGTTTTAGTTTTAAGGGTTGTGGTGGCCTGTTGGTAACGTCCTTGCCTGGTGATCGACAGACTGGGGTTCGAGACCTGCTCAAAATGGTTAGTTCCTTTGGTCACTACAGCCTCAACATCCTTAAGAATTAAGGGGGAGGCCACAAGTTTGCTGTCATCAGCAGTCCTTGCCCTGCACTCCTTGGTCCTAGCTTAGGTGGAGAGGGGGCTTATTGCTGATCATGTATATATATGGCAGTGTGTATTGTCCTGCATAGTAATGCAATGTCACTGTTCCTTACCTCTGCCATTCATGAGCGGCCTTTAAAACTTTAAACATTAAGAATGACCAAAACGAGTATGGATAACGAAACAGACGAAAGAGAACTTACCTGGCACCGGAATTTTAGGTTGGCAAGCAGGAAACAGCTTAGGTCGGCTTTTCATATTGCTTCACACAGCATAGGAATGAAGGAAAGCTAGTCACCGGATCCAGGGGAGAGGCCTCTTCAGCCTATTCCATCGTTTTACAACATAGGGATGGTGTTTAGACCGGCGCTAACTGGGGAATTTAAGGCCCAGATGAATTTTGATGGATGGCTGGGGGAGTTTAGGGACACCAGTCACTGTTTTATGTCACGCCTCCGTGAGTATCATAATAGATGGCAGGAGTGGGACGATCTCTGTAGTGAGTTTTTGTCGTTATTGTTGTTACAAGTCAAAGAAGATAGTTTTACGTCAATCGCCAATCTTGAATGCACTCACAATGGTCCTTGTATAATAGGCATTACAATACATCTTTCCAGCTTTCTCAAGAAAATACTAAACTGTCTTCGTTTTAATATTTTGGTCACTGATCTTCCCTCGATAATTTAAATTTCGAGCAATATTGAAATTGACAGATTTTGCGCACCTTAAAATGTTTCCAAGATAATCACACGTAATAAAGAAAAATATCAAAACTAATTACAGAAGAAATATCACTAAATAATGAATCATTTCGTGACAAATAAAAAAAAATAAAACAATTCCAGAAGAACTATCACCAAATAAGGTATTTAAAAGTTGATGGGTTTTATTGTAAACCCACATGCAGCCCACACCCGACAGAAATGCAAGAAAAAAAAATCTTCATTTCAGAAATAAAAAACGGAAGAGCAATTAAAAATATTTACCTTTGGAACATTTCAACTCGATACAAAGATTGCGTTCAAATAGAGACAACAGCATTCCGTATATATTACGAAAATCAGATAACCAAGGGGATGCTGAGATATATGTGGACAGATAGCTAAATATATATATATATATATATATATATATATATATACATATATATATATATATATATATATATATATATATATATATATATACATATATATATATATATATATATATATATATATACACACACACACTCACATCTATATTAATATATATGTATATACATATATATATATATATATATATATATATATATTAATATAGATGTGAGTGTATATATATAAATATATATATGGATATATACCTAAATCGATAGATATATGGATAGAAAGCTAGGTCGATAGTTAGATAAGTGGATAGATAGATAGATCGGTAGGTTTCATATAGATATTTAAATACGGGGTTAGATAAACAGATTGATTAATAGATAAAAATAGATAGATGATTATGGGTTATTCTGTGAAAAATATTTTCTTGGCTAATGCCCAGCTTAATCTTGACCAAGACTGATTGATAGATATAAAGATAAAAAGATAACAATATGCAGACATTCATATTGATGGATAAAACACAATTTAGCGAAATTTTTTGTTTACCTGAATTTGTAAAATTCAAAGTCAGCCTAAAATATAAATGAGAATATTTCAATACGACGAGTCTATAAAAAAAGAGGCAAGCGCTTGTTGTACAGGATATATTATGGTAAACACGGAGAACGAACAAATAGGGAATAATATATACTCTATACGCATATATGTACATATACTTAATGAAATATAGATATGCTTTGTATATCATTTCATTTGCAGTATTTTCATATGAATTCTAGATATACAAGTAATATGAATGAGACCAATCATTTTTTCAAGTAGTTATATTTGTTATCATGGCATCGTAACTAAATTTAATATTTCAGTTCATGAATCAAAATTAAATCATGTAAATAGCGGTGATCAATTAATATATCTTTCATTGCATTAAAAATTAAGACTGGATGGATATTTTTTAAACTTTCCTAATGTAGACTCTCAAAGTTACGGCGACTTTTATTACTACAGTACTTTCGTTTTGGATAAAATGAGCAAAAAATTTGAGCAAAATTTAATAGACATACTTCGACTCCATTTAATGCAAAGGTAATTATCTATTTCTTACAATTTAGACAAACCCGTAATGGTTCTCGTGAGTAATTAGTGGCAATTGGAATGATATGAGTCCTCCGATTATTTATCAAAACAATTCATCCTTTTACAAACAATTTACATTAGTGCAACGTCAGGTTATATAGGGCCAAGTTCTTTCAGAATTCAGTCTAAGAATCTTCGATTGATTGGATGAGGGGGGGGGGGGGGAGAGTGGTCAACAGACCGTAGAGAAGAATTTTTCTTTTCCAAAACATTTATCACCAATAACAGCGGTTAACCATTTTTCCCAAGGTGCCATCTTGATAGTGACATTTTTCTAGATTATATAAATATTTGCAAACGCATTTAGCTGTACAGTACATCCGAAGATGATCATCCAAATATACTTTATTTGTATATAAGTTAATTACATAAAATACAAACTCTGTTTGATGAACAATTATCAGGCAAGAAGCCTAAGAAATACTAAAAAGATACAATTAAGGGAAAAATCACAAGAATTCCCTGAAGGCGGTAATTAAGTCTTAAGACCCCATTACTTTCACTTAAAATAAAAACATTGACCAAATATTCATGAGCGTAGAGAGGTGTCTTTCTCACCTCTATCTACAAAAGAAAAAAAAACAAGAAAACATTCGCAGTCAGGAACAGGTCATTGATTTTCAACTACTCTCTTCCTCTTCTTCTTCTCTTCGTCTTCCTTTGACACGTCACCGTTGCAATAACTAAACCTCGATCTAAGTTTTAGTCTTTGGACTACAAAGTTACCATCCATCTTTCTTCTCCGACGGAAAGTCACGTCACTTCAAACTTCCTCCTCGCACGCATGTACATTCACTCGCGTCGCTAATCTCGGAACATCTACGACACTAAGACAACACTGATAAGAAAAAAGCTAACTGCGTAAGACATTAGCGTCCAAACATCCAAAATACTGAAGCGTGGGAGTAGCTAGCAAGCCACCAGGTCCTACAGACCACGAGGTCAGGCCAGCAGCTGACGACAGCGTGGTACCACTTACATGTGGTGCATTGGAGTCTGCTGTTCCCTCGACCCCGGTCCGCTTTGCACTACCGATAAATCTGCTGGTGCTACTACTACCAACAGAGGAGACGTCCTCCTACCCCACCCATCCAGTAACCCATTCCCAATCGTCACCCACAAACCACCCAACCGCATGCACGCCCTCACGCCCATGTCCATTCCTTGGTCTGAGAGCCTTTTCGTGTTTACAGACACTGAAGGCATTCCTGACTATGAGGTATTTAAAGATGATTATTTATTTAGCTTATTTATTTAAACAGGTGCAACAAATTAGTTTACAGGAACTCAAAGTAGCTTATTCAGAATCTTCAATATAATTTTTGTGTGCATATCCATATTCAATTTAATGGCAGTAATAGATAAATTTATGATCTTTACTCGTTCTACATTTCAGAAATAATGCAATTATGATTATGCACTTATAATTTTCATAAGCATTATAAGAAAAAGATATCACCAGTAGTAGTAGTAGTAGTAGTAGTAGTAGTAGTAGTAGTAGTAGTAGTAGTAGTAGTAAAAACTTAGGAAATTATCAGGTGACTAACTAGAGTAGTAGTAGTAGTAGTAGTAGTAGTAGTAAAAACTTAGGATATTATCAGGTAATTAACTATAGTAGTAGTAGTAGTACTAGTAGTAGTAGTAGTAGTAAAAACTTAGGAAATTATCAGGTAACTAACTATACGTGCACCACTATTGTTTTCCTTTCCTAGCAAAGAGGACATAAAGGAAATATAAATTTTCTTGTTGCAAATACTTTAATCCATCATGTGCATAATACACACACACACACACACACACACACACACACACTATATATATATATATATATATATATATATATATATATATATATATATATATATATATATATGGTCATATTCGTTCAAGCTCCCAATGGTCATAATGACTTTCTAACATTTATTTCCAGTTAATTCAGAGACTGAAATGAAAATAAACAAAGAAAGTACCTCTATGATGTGAAGTAACAAAACTACTATTTATAAGACTTGGGGGATTAATCTTTTTATCTAAGAATAACTTTGCACTTTGGAAAATTTCTTGGAATTGATAAACAAGAGCAGCGACTCTTGTGCTGATTTTTGAGGTTGTGGAAAATTCTCTTTAAATCTGCCTAATTTATTCCAAATAGCTTTGGTGCGCGCGGGAAACAAAGGTACAGTTGGAGACTATATTTTCTGGCACACCACGCTCTGAGGAAGTCCACTCTCCCACACCACTACGGCTTGGCGAGTAACCACACACGTAAAGAGAATAGCAGCGATGGGGGCGGGGCTAAACACAAGAACTTGCCGCTCAGAAAAGGTGTATCAGGAATTCATGTGTCCAACTGTACATTTATAGTTCCGAACCTTTCCCTCAACAAGATATTAAATACAATGTCAACCAACCAATGCAACATCTTACTGGTAATAACATAGACTTCCTGAAAGTTACTTCCACTTGAAGGTCAGTCACTTAAATTTGACTGCTAATGCCTTCGTAATCAAGTGTACACCTCGTCACTGCTGCCCTAAGCAAAATTCCAATGTCTTTGGACTATGATGCGTAGCAAACAAAAACGGAAAATATCCATTACTGGGTTATGAATCCCTTGGGGAAGGAAATGCTCAATAGAGGGCAGATGAGCCTGCCTATTGAAGCCAATGCTTAAAAATATACATCAGTACAGTCTCATTGTTGTGACTTATAAATGCGAAGGTAGTAAACAGTACATATCCTCTGCCCTAGTAAGTACTAACAATTTTGGATAAAGCTTGAATATACCAATTGGCTGAAAAGCTCTCAATGAAGGGTTGTGGACCCCCTGGAGGTAGGAAGTGCTGCCTTCTCCATGTTATATTCATGTGAATGGCCTTGAAAAAAAGAGCATTCATTATGCTATGAATGGTTGAATATCAACAATTATGCCTAGTGTAAAAATGGAAAGAATATATATATATATATATATATATATATATATATAATATATATATATATATATATATATATATATATATATATATATTATATATATATATATATATATATATAATTATATATGTATATATATATATATATATATATATAATGTATATATACATATATAAGAATGTATGTATATAAATAAATGAATTTATATATATGCATATATTTGCATATATATTAGCACAATATAAATATATATATATATATATATATATATATATATATATATATACACATATTAATT
>NC_090742.1:16352216-16354716 GCF_036898095.1 Palaemon carinicauda
TCAAGCAGGGATAATGTCCAAGAGACTGACTATATATACATATGATCAGCACCCAAGCCCCCCTCTCTAACCAAACTGGGGCCAAAGAGGGCCAGGTAATGGGTGCCGAAGGACTCAACAGATAGATCTATAGGCCTTCCCAAATTCCCCCCATTCCTTACCACACAAGGATGGTGAGGTTGCAGCGACCAAAGGAGCTATAGAATTTGTACGGAACTAGAACTCGTCTGGCGTTCACCAGTCAAGTCAGTGGCCGTTGCCGTATCGACTACCACAACCCTCAGAACGAGTTGAACCAGGAACTCAATCTTTCCAAAATCCACCCACTGCGATATGGGATTAAATAGAGCGACTAGCGTGTATATTAGGATGGGGCTGCAAGCCCAACGACCTTATCAAACCTGGTTGCAGTCACCATAGTCGTCTAACTACCAGATAACTAGGTCATTGTTAAGGTCAACAAGGAGAACCACTTGGTGCCTAACAACGATATGTCGTCTTCGCCAAGAAGTTGTACCTGAATCCCAAAGGTGATAGACAGGAATACTAAAAAAAAGTTTACAAAGTTTACTTACACACACAATATATATATATATATATATATATTATACATATATATATATATATATATATATAAATTTATATATATACAGTATATACATACATATATATATATACATAAATTATATATATATACATACATATTTAAATATACGTATATATTCGTATATATACATATACATATATATATATATATATATGTATGTATGTATGTATATATATACACATTTATAATATATAAACACATACATATATGTATATATGTATATATATATATATATATATATATGTGTGTGTGTGTGGTGTGTGTATCGGGTCCTCATACGAAGTTGGTTTGCTGTAAGCGGTCCGGCTAAAGTCTCCCACCATCACCAATCCACAGTGACCAACATGGTGATAAAAAGTGGATAAACCCCAGACATGAATAAGGACAAATCTGAAGCTTTT
The DNA here is from genome assembly GCF_036898095.1 of Palaemon carinicauda. NCBI lineage: Eukaryota > Metazoa > Arthropoda > Malacostraca > Decapoda > Palaemonidae > Palaemon > Palaemon carinicauda. The sequence continues at coordinate 16,353,225 of NC_090742.1, forward strand.
GTCCTGCAGTGGGCTAGCAACAGCAGCATTTGTTGTTGTTATTGATTTATTTAAAATTTACCAGCAAGCTCACAAGAGCCATGATACTCTGTTTCAATTCCATGAAGTTCCAATCTTTCCAAGTCTTCATCTTCCCTCTTGTTCTAGCTATCAGCCGTCTTACTCCACCACCACAAATCTTTGCTAGGAGTTTTAAAACTTTTTTTATACCTAAACTTTCTAGCCTTCGACTCCCCATCTTTTGTGAAAGGAATGCCATTTTCTTGCTGGTTTTCTGAATCACCTTTCCTCCAACGATCATCACATCTATCTCGGATGAGAATTTTAAGAATCTGAAGGTCATGTCTGCATGCCTTTTCTATCTCGTATTGAGTCATGAGCGACCAATGGAAGTTTACCTTCAGCAGCCATACTTCAACTGGTTTTCTCCGTTTCTACTGTTTAAGAGGGTAATTGAAAATACTTATTTCTATACATATACGCATATACTGTATATATGCGATTATATATATATATATATATATATATATATAATCTATATACAGTAGTATTCATCATGTAATGTACAGTAGATGTTGGAGCTTTTGTGATGTTTGCGGTGGTTTAAAAAGTAAGACTGAATAATAGGCCTAAATGAAATGAAGATAGAAACATAATAATAATAATAATAATAATAATAATAATAATAAATAATAATGACAATACCAATAATGATAACAATAATGAATAATAATAATAATTATAACCCTATCAATACCAAAAATAATAACAATCAAATTAGACAAACTCTCAACAAGGTTAAAAATCCTGTCAAAACTTTTAGAAGAGCTCCGCCCATTGTGAGTTGAAAGCCTCAACTGAAGTGTGCGGAAGAGTTGTTGGAACAAAGGCCCAAAATAACCAGAAAATATAAGGAGAAGGGAAGGGGGACGGGTCGTTCGTTCGTTTAGGATTGCCTCGAGCGGATTCGTTAGACTAATAGTTACAGCTACTAATAGGGAGGGGGGGGGGGGGGGGCGGGGTGCACTATTGATGGACATTTCCAATTGGCGATAGTGATGATTAGATTGACTGCATTTTTAAAAAAATCTGGAGCCATCTAATATTAACTAAAATGGCTTATTGGCTAATATACATGCATACATACATCTCCCATACGTAATTAAGAGCAAGGTGTCTCGTTACATAAATATAAATACATACATATATTTCTTTCCGGTCACTTTCAGCGGCATTACCAGCCAGATAAATTACTTTCCCAGTTCCTCACATAGGATGAGGGAGTAGTCATTCCTGGTTAGAGGGGGGTGTGCTTCTGCATATCTATTTAAATATTTAGCCATCATTTTTTTACGGGTTGTAGGCTAACAAGGAAAGGAAGAGGAAGACGATGGATTGACGAACTAAGAAAATGAGGGTATGGATTGGCATAGAAAGGCATAAACAGACGCAAGTGTCAGGATATGGCTGAGTCATTTGTTCTCCAGCGGAT
>NC_090742.1:16359716-16372216 GCF_036898095.1 Palaemon carinicauda
TTATCTCACTGTTCTATTTGTTTCTTCATTTCCTTCCCTCACAGGGCTATTTTCGTGTTGGAACCCTTGGACTTATAGCATCTTGATTTTCCAACTAGGGTTGTAGCTAAGCTGCTAATAAATAATAATAATAATAATAATAATAATAATAATAATAATAATAATAATAATAATAATAATAATAATAATAATAATAATAATATTGTGTTCTGAATTCACGATTAGCCTACAGGCTGGTCACCTTACCCTTTTCTAAAAATATATTCTGAAGAGAAGAATATAATGTTGAAAAAAGAATCTAATACAAAACATTTCAAAAGAATCTCTTCAATTAATAGTTGTTTTATCAAGTGATAACCATACTAATCAGGAAGTTCCGCAAGTAGATAAAAAAAAAAAATAGAAATTAAGTTAAAATTACTAAAGACATTTGTCCAAAATTTTGATATGTCACAGAACAAATAATTCAAGTTGAACTCAAACTAAAATGGGAAAATGAATGGGCATCCAAACTGATGGTCCAAACGAGGACCGATGAGAAATCCTCCATCCAGAGACAATGATGATGATGATGAGGATGATGATGATGATGACGATGAGTGGAATTCGATAACAGAAAACGGGAGTGTATGCAGCGGAAGAGTGCTAAGTAATCTGTAGTACAACTTTAAAGGTTCGGTGGGATAAAGCAATTACGATTTCCGAATGACATTTTCCATTTTCGCGTGGATACATTCTCTCCCAATTATAGAACAGGCAGCGCAGATCATTAGTATACAAATTGGTAAGTAAGAAAAAAAAATATAACGGGTGAATGACTGTATAAATATGCAGGCACACACGTACGTGGCTATTTGCTTAATGAGATACATGTTCAAGGTTATATTTCGAAAATATCTTAAAAACAGGGTTTTATTATTATTATTTATTATTATTATTATTATTATTATTATTATTATTATTATTATTATTATTATTATTATTATTATTATTAAGCTACAACCCTAGTTGGAAAAGTAGGATGCTATAAGCCCCGGGGACACAACAGGGAAAATAGCCAAGTGAGAAAAAGGTAAAAAGGCAAAATAATATATTTTAAGAACAGTAACATTAAAATAAGAATTTCCTATATAAACTATAAAAAATTTAATAAAACAAAAAGAAGAGAATTTAAATAGAATAGCGTGCCCGAAGTTTACCATCATGCAAGAAAACTCTAACCCAAGACAGTGGAAGACCATGGTACAGAGGCTATGCCACTATCTATACAATAAAGAAAATACATTTACCTAACATTAATGTTATAATGATTATCACCATAATTATGATAATTATTGTCTATATTGTGTCTCTAGCAACAATATTTTATAATATAAATCCAACATAGTTTAATAAATGACGTTCAAACAAGTCTAACAGTGGGTATGGACTAAACACTATCACGTTACAGCCTGCTTTTCATTTTAAAGAATACTTGTACTTAGGAAATCTCTCAAGTAAAACTTTAGCATAAAATGATGAAGTGTAGAGAGGAGAGAGAGAGAGGAGAGAGAGAGAGATGAGAGAGAGAGAGAGAGAGAGAGAGTAATAATAATAATAATAATTCTTTATTTCCAATTTATACATTGGGTATTAATATCCATGTTAAGGATAATACATAGCATCTAGTACACAGAGAAACTAAAACATAATATAAAAGTTTTAAAAGTATTGATAAAAATATAGTACTCAAAATAATAGTAAAAAAAAAAAGAAGCATTTAAAACTATAATCACAAGTCTTATAAAAGTCAGGAGAAAAACAAAATATATAATAGTTCTAAAAGTATTGATAAAAACATATGCATTCAAAACGTTAAGAGCATAAAAAAACCATATTATTAGAACGTTAAAAGTATTGATATATATATGTTGTTAAAACATTGAAAACCATATAACATCATAAAAATCTAGAGAGAGAGAGAGGAGAGAGAGAGAGAGAGACGAGAGGAGAGAGAGAGAGAGAGATTTTGGATGTCTCTAGACTTTTAAGTCCATCCGTGGAGACTCCATTTGCTCTTTGGTAGAGCGATTTTAAGCATTTAGAGAGTTCTTATGATCTTGTCTAACTTATTCTTGAACTCTTTTACCATGTTACCGTTTTACTTCATCCGTTGGAAGTCTATTCCAAGTATTTGCTATTTTGTATGTAAAGAAATTGCCACGTTGAGAGAGAGAGAGAGAGAGAGAGAAGAGAGAGAGAGAGAGAGAGAGAGAGAGTTATGTTGTTATTCTTCAACAAATATGATTTGGAGAACCTGAATGTAAGCAGGAAATTAACATAAGAAATTATCCCGAAGCGAAGTGCTACCGAGGTGTGGATACAAGAAGCTCAAGGCCGATTAAAGCCCTTGCTATATTTGCTAACCCAAATTCATCGCTTTTCGTGGAATGTGAAAATACGTTATGTCAAGAAGGTGGCGAAAGTGTCCTCTACCGCGTTTAGCACACGAGCTCTTGATGATTGGCAGGTGCCAACCCTTGTGTGATGATTGCTTGGTTCCCCCTGACTGTTAGGCATTTCCTGATTGAATGTCCCAGTCTTGGGGATATCAGAGAAGGATTCCTCTCGCTCGTGGTGAGGGTGGCAGGTACATCCTCACCAACATTCTTGGAGTAACTTGGTTTATTATCCCAGGGGCGTTTTTAAGTTCATATTAGAAGTTGGATTTCTTACTCACTTAAAAAGTATATACAATCTTAAATCTATTATAATTATGTTATTTCTTATTTATTTCTTCATTAGTACAAATCAATCAATCATGGAAAATGGGGATAATCCAGTAGATATAGAATTAAATTTCTTTTCAGCGGCGTTTGTCACATTTTCCAGTAAGTTAAGCGACCATTCTTTAACGACTAACCAGAGGGATTTGAAACGTGGCATACAAGTTTTCCCTTCTCTTCCCTTTCCAGCAAATAAAACGCCAAATGGGAAGCAAATAACCTGAGGACAATTCCTGATTCGGGTTCCAACTGTGGGTACTAATATAATCTGATAAGTACCTTAATATGAAAGAAAATAATTAAATTACGTTATCCTCTGTGGGACATTACCAATAAATATATCTAAAAAAAAAGTTGATGAAAAATAATTAAATTACGGTGTCCTTATAGGACATTAAGAAAAGTTGATAAAAGAGATTAATTACGTTATCCTTAGAGGGCATGAATTCTCTATGCATAACAAATTATATAATATAGATTATGAATGCTCTGTGCATAACTAATTATATATATATATATATATTTATATATATATATATATAAGAGAGAGAGAGAGATGAGAGAGAGAGAGAGAGATGAGAGAGAGAGAGAGAGTATACAATAAGTTATACAAATCCATCATAATATAATAATGCAATCTAATAAAAATACCTATCTGCAAATCCATTTAAATTACACTAAATAACTACAATTAAGAATTAGTAGTGTTGGCTTTATGGACAAACATGGATGAAATTCGTAATAACTTAGAATGAATAAACGAGACATAAAGGAAAATTTTGAAAATTTCTAGGCGAAATGGAAAGATTTTACAAAACTCTCACTAAAAAAACAAACAAAAAACAAGAGGATGATTCTATTTTGCCGGATGTGAATATAAAAAATCGTTATCAATAAAATACAATTACAGCAAATTATATCGAGCTGTGAGAACAATGGCATAAAGGCTTAACCAAGGTCCTTTAATGGGAGAGGTCGGCTCATCAGTGAGGTACGCGCATGGGGGCGGAGGTTTTGTGACGTCATTTATCGGTGACGGTGGCTGAGGTTTGACTTGACTAGACGTAGTTTTATTTGATATCTGTCACGTTCATTTCTTCCAGAAGAAAAAGATAGAACATTTTGAAAAGACCGATCAAGAACTCCTGAAACTGGTTAGTTTGGAAACGGAAGTGACAGAACCTAAGTTCACACTAACTGAAATAAACAAGTTATTTCAACCTGTGCTAAGAGCAACACAGATAAAATCTCTCATAACTAATGTCTGTCAGTCAATGCAGCGATGAAGACATATCGTTAGCTTTCACTCTCAGAAGCATGAGCACCAAATGCTATTCATATTTGCGAACTAAAAGAGGATTTCCTCTGCCATCAAAAAGTACACTGAATAAACGAACGCAAAATCTCAAATGTGAGCCGGGTATTTTGCATTCGGTTCTGTCCACTGATGAAGGCAAAATCAGAAACAATGACGGAAATTGAAAAACTTGCCGTTATTTCATTTGATGAAATGAATATTTCTAGTAAGTGGATTTATGACAAAGGGATGGATGTTTTGTATGAACCTCATGATAAAGTTCAAGTGGTTATGTTAAGAGGTTTGACGGCAACCTGGAAGCAACCCATATACTACCAATATGATGACTCTAATATGCATAAAAAACTGACTGATATCATTGTAAATGTTGAAAAGGCTGGATTTGCCGTCGTGGCAATTGTCCATGATCTTAGATCTACTAATTTGAGGGCTTGGAAAGAATTCGGGATTGATCCCCTTAACCCAGAAAAAGTCTTTTTTAAAAATCCATGTGCTGACAGGAATATCTTCATATTTGCTGATGCTCCCCATATGATAAAGTTAATTATAAATCATTTTCTGGACCACGGTTTCCTTATGGAAAATGGAAATAGCGTATCTGATGCCTGTGTCCGTGAAATGCTAATGAAAACCGTATCAGAGTATGCCTTAGCATGTAAAATTAATAAAACACATATCAATGTAAGTGGCTTACAAAGACAGCGTGTAAGTATGCTGCACAGCTACTTTCAAAGTCATGTGCTAAGGCATTGTATTTTTTAGGAGAAAGGGGCTTTATTAGAGAGGAACAATTGGAAGGAAACTGCCGATTTTATAGCTACAGTGAATGAATGGTTCGATGTCATGAATTCTTCTATGATGTTAGGAGACATAAAAGCCCGCAATGCATTTGTGAGAGATTTGGATAGCCAGAAAAGTGTTCTAAAAAGAATGGTTGATGCTAGGCTGGGAATGAGGGTAAAAAATCCAAAATTTAATTGCCTTTACAAATTCAAAAAAGGTGTGATATTATCTTGTCACTCGATGATTGGGCTAAATAACATGCTAAAACAGTCAGGACATTTCTTTTATTATGACAAGGAGATTGAATCAAGACTGTCTTTAATTTTTTTTTTGGATGTATTAGGCAGATGAGGGGTTCTCATGATCATCCCGATGCAGTTAATTTCAAGTACAGATTGAAAAACTTTTTGCTAAGTAGGGATATTGAACTTGTTAGCGATAAGGCAAATTGAAAACCTTGACCCGTTATCCCATGAAATGATATCATCTGAACGTGATGGAAATGGACCTGATAAATCTTTCAATGACAGGGAACTGGCCTTAGAAATATGTATGACAAACATCATTTTTAGAGACCTTTAATTTGATGTGTATCTTAAGAATGACGAAATGCTCCCTGAGGAAACAGAATTTGCCAAATGTCAGAAATCCAGAGACACCACAGGATCTGTTATCGAGGAATAGTCCTTAAGATATATCGGTGGATATGTAGTGAAAAAAGTTTTTGTTTAAATATCCAAATTTAGTGTATTTTGTTGATAGTAAGACGTCAGCGACATGGCTCCATTATATCAGTGAAGGAAAACTCTATGCACCATCCGACGATTTTTTTTTTTCTAAACTAAAAATTTGTAGAGAAATTTTTTGAGCAATGCATGGGTATGGGCTTAGACCAGGAACAGAATGCATAAAAACAATGGCTGCTGAAATGAAATCTGCTGTCACTGGTGTTCCTGACGAGGTTGTGGAATTTTTGACCAAAATATCAGTTTTTTTTTAGAATGCGGCACCTCAACAACATTATCAACGTAAGTAAAAAGAAACAGAGGACTTGCAGGAGTACAGTAAGAAAAACCATGAAAACAACAACTTATTTTTTCCTCCTGGGGTGCACACCTGGCTCGGTGAGAAACACTCATGCTTATCTGAATTCCATCACTATTAAACTGTCATCTTTGTTCTGTTAATCTGTTAGGATTAAAATGAGAATCCTTAACTCGTTGTGTAGGATTTAGTACCAAGTGGCAGTCAATACATTACAGTATTTGTGTTCCCTTTTAAGATACATCTATACCCTATGACTATGTTTAGAAGCATCAGAATATTATTAAACTTTGATGTATGGTCTGCCCTAAGGATAATCTGTACTTTAATAAAAAAAAAAAAAAATAGAAACAAAATATTAAGAAGTATTTTTATTTTGGAAAGGTATCCTTGCATCGTGTTACTACGTATACCTGTCAGTCAATGCTGGCAAGGGAGACTATACGAGGTGTGACGTCATGCGCAGACGGAACGTATTTTCGCTCGCTGATGAGCCGACCTCTCCCATTAAAGGACCTTGGGCTTAACAAAAATAATGAAACAATTAGGACGATTAATCTAATATGATATGTGAAAATTAATTTTAAACAAAAAGTGGCAACGTTATAATCTAAAACATTTGAAGCTATCGATTATGTATGATACGAGATACAATACCAAAAGGGATCACGTTCGTAAATAGTAAAATAATGAAAGTAATTAATTATATAGGGGCTTTGGAAAATAATTTCAGAAAGGAATTTCGATAAAAATAATAAAATTAAAGTAATTAATTGAGGATTTTGGAAGATAATTCAATAGTCATATTAAAATTAATGAAGCAATTGAAGCAATTACTTTTAAAGGACTCGTGAAAATTATAAAGGGAAAGTCAAATAAAATGCTATATTTGAAAAAAAAAAAAAAAAAAACAAAAAAAAAAAACAGGGAATTACGTTCGGAAACAATTATCAAAGTATTTATTTCTAAAGGACTTTGGAAGAAAACTTTTAAATAATGTAAAAGAAATAACAAAACATCTGAAACAATTACTTTTACAGGCTCCGTGATATGGATAAAAAGTAAAAATTTATAAAAAAAAAAAAACAAATTTGTAAGAATTTAAAAATTTAAAACAAAATCAGGAATTAAAAATAATAGAAAACTTGGAAGCGTATATAACAACGAACGTAATTACGTTCCTATTAAGAGCCATTCCAAAACAAAAGAACGTTACAAAATAACAGTAATTAAAGCTATGAATTATTCAGGAATCGTTAATAGCAACACCAAGTAGGCGCATTTCCCAATGCTATCTCCCTAACGACAATCTACCATCAAAGGCATTGATTTAATGAAGGAAGAGGAAGGCATCTGTCCTCCTCCTTCGAGGCTTCTGCAGGATACGTTGCTATCAAGAGTTTTATTGATTCTCGAATTAGAAAGCGAAAGTGTCCAATAAATGTATGAATAATTATGAGGAACATAGAAGAGAAGTTTCGGCCCAAAAATACTGATGCTGAGACCCTTTCGAATTTAAATATTCAAATTTTATTCTAAATATTTGAAATTGATTTTAACTATTTAATTCTATTTTAAATATTTGATTTGATTTTTAAAATTTAAAATTGATTTTAAATATTTAATTTGATTTCAAATATTTGAATTTGGATTTAAATATTCAAGTTTAGATTTAAATATTTAAATTTGATTTTAATATTTAGATTTGAATTTAAGTATTTAGATTTGAATTTAAATATTTAAATTTGAATTTAAATATTTAAAATTGAATTTAAATATTTAGATTTGATTTAAAATATTTAAATTTGAATCTAAATATTTAAAGTTTATTTCAAATGTTTAAAGTTGAATTTAAACATCTAAAGTTGAATTCAAATCAGATAGGGATAAAACATTACCTTTCGCAAATCATGCGCCGTTTTAAATCGCCTTCCAAGTTTCTTGCGTTTGACATAAGAAACTCTGAATGGCAAAGTTCGTCCATATTTCGAGTTACTCGCAGTAATTACACCCAAAGGAAACTTGCCTCTCCCGTGACACGGCTTCGTTCGGGCAAACCTTTTCGCGTGATCAAAGGACGCGTCTCAACTTCTGCCCGAGTCCTTTTCTTCTTGCCAAAGTTATTTCTTGAAGTCCCAGATGCAGGAGGAGGCTGCTCTTGGATAAATCTTGATCTATTGGATGCTCTGTGATGTCCTTGGGAGGAGTCATGGAGGGTCTCCCTTCCCGCTGTTGTTTAGTCCTTGGGAGGAGTCTTCTACGCTGAGTGAAGTCCTTGGGACGATTGTCTCGTTTCCCTGGAGATCTAATTTAGTCTCGAGTTTGGGACAGTTTTATGCTTCGATAAATCTTGATCTATTTTAGGTTTTCGTCTTGACTGCAGTTGTTTCTACAGTAGGTTCCTTCAAGGTTTTTCTTTTGTGAAATACTGACAAAATAGATTTTTCGGAATAAGCGATTCTTCCAAAAAAAAGAAAAAAAAAATATCAACTTCACTTATCTACATTGTGTGTTTACTATTTTGGGTATTATAGCCCAATATTGAGGCTCTGGGGGGAGGGGGGGAGGGGTATTCAGCACCGTGGTGAAACTGGTAAAAACACTTGTAACTATCAAGTAAATAGCATAGTTGAGTAGCAATAAGAAAGGATGAAATCTGAAACGAAGGGGAAATAGAAGCTTTAACAAGTGGACTCAGCTTTCATGACAAAAGACGCTATAAAATCCCATCAATTAATGCCTACAGTGCTCCGAGAAAGGTGCACTGGTGGCACTATTATCTCTACCCGGTTTCAGGTCATGCGTGGTAGATTGTTATAGAACTTGTAATAACACGGAATATATGCCTTTTTATATGGCATCGGGTAGCCCACAGGAGAAATAAGGGTGTGTAGCTGAACAGGAGCTAGAAAGGGGGTGATAATGACGATAAGATGGATGTAAGAAAAGCATCAAACATAGGTTGGATCGGCATTAGTACGATGATAAAATCTACGGTCAATAATAGCCATATTTCACTTAACACCTCTCTCTCTCTCTCTCTCTCTCTCTCTCTCTCTCTCTCTCTCTCTCTCAGAAAGTTTCTTATACTGTATTTTGGATTTCAGTTCTACAGATATTCGTTGGGTGTATCGTACATAATTTAGAATAATTAGTTTTAATGACGTCATGACTTGCAATGGATCAGTTACCTAGATTAGAAATTTTTTTTTTTCAAAATACCAACTAGTTCATATAACTATTAGCTATGAATATTACTAAAATTATAAATAGATTATATTTTTTTTTCTTATCATTCCATTATAGCGCACGGTATAACTATTCTAAATTCATTCCTTTGTTCCTGTACATCATAAATATGCGCACTGGAACCAATAAGTCTCCATTTAAATTACATTATCAGATACTTTCCCATTTAAGACCAGACAGTTCTTATTCCTAATATATTGCAACAGTTAAAATCGAAATGTGTATTAGTAGAGAATTTGCAAATGACATGAAATCATTTGATAATATTCCTCAATATGAACATCATTTGCATGAAATTTTCTTAAGGGTGAAAAGACTGTCGTAATTCAATCTTTATAGATTATATATGGCAGATGTGAAGTCAATCTTTATACATTATATATGACAGATCTAGAGTCAATTTTTATAGATTATATATGAAAGATGTAAAATCAATCTTTATAGATTATATATGACAGATCAAAAGCCAATCTTTATAGATTATATATGACAGATCAAAGGCCAATCTTTATAGATTATATATGACCGATCTATTTTCACGTTATATTTGATCTTAAGATAATTTGCATTCTTTATTCAACACTTCTCATATAGCCTACTTATTTCCTTATTTCCTTTCCTCACTGGGCTATTTTATCCAGATGGAGCTTTTTGGGCTTATAACATCTTGTTTATCTAACTAAGCTAAGAATAATAATAATAATAATAATTATAATAATAATAACAATAATAATAATAATTATTATAATAATAATAATTATTATAATAATAATAATTATAATAATAATAATTATTATAATAATAATAATAATGATAATTATTATAATAATAATAATAATGATAATTATCATAATAATAATAATAATGATAATTATCATAATAATAATAATAAATTATAATAACTACAAATAATAATAATAATTATTATTATTATTATAAAAATGCTAATAATAATAATAATAATAATAATAATAATAATAATAATAATAATAATAATAATGTTAGATGATTAATAAGTAACATGACAACAATGTAAAGAATTCAACAAAGATATATTTTGAAATAAACTATATGCCTAATTACAATAAAATTGGGAACTTTTGTTTCGATATATATATATATATATGTGTGTGTGTGTGTGTGTATGTATATATATAAACATATATATATATATATATATATATCACTTACATTTAAATTGAAATAAACAGGTACTATATTTCAGGAAGTTGTTTTCAATCATTTTTCAATTTAATATAAATATCGAAAGGTCACATATATTTCTTCAATATTTCATGAACCTGAAATAAATTATTTGGCAGTAACACGATGAATACTTGGCTAACTACTTCTGTTTAATAATCGTCAGACTTGGATGATCAGAATAAGGCAAACGAGTAAGAGGCAATTAAGGGATATAAATATCCAGTCATTTTTAATCTGGTAGATAATAAGACTTCAAAATATTGCTATGAAGAATTTTAAGTCTTTTCTTATCATAGATATATTATCATAAACACGAAAATAAAAAATACAGAGAAGACTATGAAATTAATGCTGTAATGAAGTGTACTTCCATTAAAATGAGTTCTAAAACCTTAAAGTTAAAGCAATAAGAAATAAGATTCATGTAAAATTAAACTCCGTTATGCAAATTAATTCCTGAAAACCAATGGATGAAACAAAGGAACAATTATGAAGTAATGAATAAGAGTAAAGAACCCCTTTAGACAAACCCCCCCCCTTCCAAAAAAAAAAAAAAACCCTAACTTTTCTGTCAAGTGAAATTGAACTTCCTAAAAGGGAACTATAAAAGAAAAACTAACTTTTCTGTCAAGAGAAATTAACTTCCTAAAAAGGCATTATAAAAAAAAAGAACCTAATTTTTCTTAGAAAAACTAACTGCCCCCCCCCCCCCTCTAAAAAGGATAAACATCTGTGAAATCATATAAAACTAACTGTGAAGGAAACTTTTCCGTGGAACCACCCATTTGTAATTCCGTCTTTTACAGGGCCGCCTCAATTAACTCCGAGGAAGTCTTTTGAATATGGTTTGGCCGGTAAACAATACATAAATTAGACCAAAGTAATTATACTTTTAAATAGGGTTCCAGCGCGAGCAAAGATATTCGCCCACCTGCTGAACTTTCTTTCATGCAAAGGCGAACATAATATGTTTACGTATTACAGAACAGGACCCATTACAGGACGAAAAACTGGGTATTGCGAAAACTCGTTAGTTTCTAATGAGGCTTTGTAATTATTATTCATAATCGATTACTTTATTCTTAAATATAATTTTCATTTATATTTTGACTTTTTGCAAAGTCTGTTGTTGATATAATCTTTACGATATTTATATTTAGTTTTTGCAGTTTCTAATACGAATAAATATTCTCCAGACATCTCCCATATATAATAAAATGCAAGTATCTAGACGGATTATATATATATATATATATATATATATATATATATATATATATATATATATATATATATATATATATATATATTATATATATATTATATATCTTTCGGTCACGCTGAGCGCCTTTGTCAAACGTATGACTACTCTCGTCCTGTCCCTGGGGTAGGGGGGGGGGGTGAGTAGTCATACCCTGGAGAGAAGGGGGTACCTAAAGGCGTACTTGGGATAGGGGGAGGGTGGCAGGAAGGGTTGAATTTGTGTAAGCACATCTTTCTACATTCTACATATTTAGCCTTTATTTTTGACGGGTCGCGTACAAAAGTAAATAAGAATGATAATCATCAAAAGTAGTAGAAAGAATAGTACTGGTAGCATCTATACTAACAACAAATAATGGTAAAACATAAATATCCAAGGTAAAAGAAACGAGAAAAACTTTACTGACCGCATGGTAATAACTAACAAATCTCCCCACGGAGCCTAAAGTTACTTCAAGAAGGACGGAAGCAATATCAACGCCAATATACAAGTTTTGTTTTCTTTCGGATAATCAAAGAACAACTACTCTTGCCTGCTTGTCATGTATAGACCGTAGGGGGCGACGGGAATTGCGCCGAAGGCACCCTTGGGAGAACTATCATCCACGGTGTTATGGCCACTCCTCCGGTTTCAAGGATGACACCAATAGGATTCTCCGCTGTGACAAGTGTCATAGCTGCACAAAACTACGTGAGCTAGTACATGCGCGTGCACACACACACACACACACACACATATATATACACCACAGTATATGTTTGTGTGTGCTATATATGTATATGTATATACGTACACGATATACATCGACACCACACATCTACACAAAACACACACAATATGCGTAAGAGATGATTATATATATATATATATA
>NC_090742.1:16377216-16384716 GCF_036898095.1 Palaemon carinicauda
CGCAAGAAAAATTTTTCTTTATGGGACTTATCACAAGAGAAATTGTTCTTTATGGAACTTATCGCAAGAGAAATTGTTCTTTATGGAACTTTTCACAAGAGAAATTGCTCTTTGTGGGACTTTCTGCAAGAGAAATTGCTCTTTGTGGGACTTTTTGCAAGAGATATTGTTCTTAATGGGGTTTTTCATAAGGGAAATTGTTCTTTATGGGACTTATTGCAAAAGAAATTGTTCTTTGTGGGATTTATCGCAAAGGAAATTGTTCTTTGAGGGATTTATCGCAAAGGAAATTGTTCATTGTGGGATTTATCGCAAAGGAAAGTGTTCATTGTGGGATTTATAGCAAAGGAAATTGTTCATTGTGGGATTTATCGCAAAGGAAATTGTTCTTTGTGGGATTTATCGCAAAGGAAATTGTTCTTTGTGGGATTTATCGCAAAGGAAATTGTTCATTGTGGGATTTATCGCAAAGGAAATTGTTCTTTGTGGGATTTATCGCAAAGGAAATTGTTCATTGTGGGATTTATCGCAAAGGAAATTGTTCTTTATGGGACTTATTGCAAAAGAAATTGTTCTTTGTGGGATTTATCGCAAAGGAAATTGTTCTTTGAGGGATTTATCGCAAAGGAAATTGTTCATTGTGGGATTTATCGCAAAGGAAATTGTTCATTGTGGGATTTATCGCAAAGGAAAGTGTTCATTGTGGGATTTATAGCAAAGGAAATTGTTCATTGTGGGATTTATCGCAAAGGAAATTGTTCTTTGTGGGATTTACCGCAAAGGAAATTGTTCTTTGTGGGATTTATCGCAAAGGAAATTGTTCATTGTGGGATTTATCGCAAAGGAAATTGTTCTTTGTGGGATTTATCGCAAAGGAAATTGTTCATTGTGGGATTTATCGCAAAGGAAATTGTTCATTATGGGATTTATCGCAAAGGAAATTGTTCATTGTGGGATTTATCGCAAAGGAAATTGTTCATTGTGGGATTTATCGCAAAGGAAATTGTTCATTGTGGGATTTATCGCAAAGGAAATTGTTCTTTAGGGGATTTCTCCTGGGAAATTGTTCTTTATGGGATTTCTCCTGGGAAATTGTTCTTTATGGGATTTCTCCAGGGATATTGTTCTTTAAGGGATTTCTCCTGGGAAATTGTTTTTTTTCTCTGTGGGATTTATCCAAAGGGAAATTGTTCTTTATGTGGGATTTATTGCAAAGAGAGTTGTTCTTTATGTGGGATTTGCCGCAAGGGAAATTGTTCTCTACGGGACTTATTGCAAAGGAAATTATTCCTTAAGTGTCTTAGCACAAGGGAAATTATTCCTTATGGGACTTATAGCAAGGAAAATTATTCTTTATGGAACTTATAGCAAGGAAAATTATTCTTTATGGAACTTATAGCAAGGAAAATTATTCTTCATGGGACTTATCGCAGGGGAAATTATTCTTTATGGGATTTATCGCAAGGGAAATTTTTCCTTATGGGACTTATCGCAAGGGAAATTATTCCTTATGGGACTTATAGCAAGGAAAATTATTCTTCATGGGACTTATAGCAAGGAAAATTATTCTTCATGGGACTTATCGCAGGGGAAATTATTCTTTATGGGATTTATCGCAAGGGAAATTATTCCTTATGGGAGTTATTGCAAGGGAAATTATTCCTTATGGGACTTAAAACAAGGGAAATTATTTTTTATGGGACATATAGCAAGGGAAATTATTCTTTATGGGACTTACAGAAAGGAAAATTATTCTTCATGGGACTTACAGAAAGGAAAATTATTCTTCATGGGACTTATCGCTGGGGAATTTATTCTTTATGGGACTTATCGCAAGGGAAATTATTCCTTATGGGACTTATCGCAAGGGAAATTATTCCTTATGGGACTTATCACAAGGGAAATTATTCCTTATGGGACTTATCGCAAGGGAAATTATTCCTTAAGGGACTTATCGCAAGGGAAATTGGGAAATTATTCCTTATGGGACTTATCGCAAGGGAAATTATTCCTTAAGGGACTTATAGCCAGGAAAATTAGGAAATTATTCCTTATGGGACTTATAGCAAGGGAAATTATTCCTTATGGGACTTATCGCAAGGGAAATTATTCCTTATGGGACTTATAGAAAGGGAAATTATTCCTTATGGGACTTATAGCAAGGGAAATTACTCTTTAAGGGACTTATAGCAAGGGAAATTATTCCTTATGGGACTTATAGCAAGGAAAATTATTCTTCATGGGACTTATCGCAGGGGAAATTATTCTTTATGGGATTTATCGCAAGGGAAATTATTCCTTATGGGACTTATCGCAAGGGAAATTATTCCTTATGGGAGTTATAGCAAGGAAAATTATTCTTCATAGGACTTATCGCAGGGGAAATAATTCTTTATGGGATTTATCGCAAGGGAAATTATTCCTTATGGGACTTATACCAAGGGAAATTATTCTTTATGGGACTTAGAGCAAGGAAAATTATTCTTCATGGGACTTATCGCAGGGGAAATTATTCTTTATGGGATTTATCGCAAGGGAAATTATTCTTCACGGGATTTATCGCAAGGGAAATTATTCTTCACGGGACTTATCGCAAGGGAAATTATTCTTCACGGGACTTATCGCAAGGGAAATTATTCTTTATGGGACTTATCATAAGGGAAATTACTCTTTACAGGGCTTATCGCAAGGGAAATTATTCTTTATGGTACTTTTACTATTATTATTATCATTATTATTATTATTATCATTATTGCTAGCTAAGCTACAATCCTAGTTGGACAAGCAAGATGCTATAAGCCCAAGGACTCCAACAAGGAAAAATAGTGAGGAAAGGAAATAAGTAAATATACAAACGATATAAGGATATTATCGAAAGGGAAGACTATTTGGTAGAGCTATGCTGTGATAAAAATGTGCAGAATAATATTACGATAGAAAATATCTTTTAAGTTCAGTGGGATATATTTGTACGGAAATTATTCCAAAAAGATATTTCATAGAACATGTTTCAATAGAAAATTGCCCATAGGAATACATCTCGACGAAAATATAAGCTCACAGGGGATTATAGCCACCAAGAACTAACTAATACATGTCTGTAATTCTTTAAACACAAAATAGAAAATATAAATGGGTCTTTTAAACACATTCCATATCAAATTGGTGCTGTACCAAATACACAGACAAGATCAACGAGAATAAAAAAATATAATAAAAGATGAAGTCATCAGGATTGTTTAGAAAAAAGAAAAAAAAAGTGCGATTGATCCGCTGTCAATATCCAAAGTAATTGGAGTGGAAAACATTTCTAGTCTCGCTGACATAATTACAAGAACTTTCTAAATCTAAAAAAAAAAAAAAAGCTATAGTTACACCAGTTCGGGAAAGTGCTCTAGAATATCAGGACTTAGAGTTTATACAGACCTATTTCGAATTCATCCTTTATTCAGTGTTAAAATGTGTCATTCTTGAATAACAGGTTAGTCATTTAGAAAGAATCAAAACACTGCCAGACAACCAGACAATCATATTCAACGAAAACGATCTGCTGGAAATGATGGATGAGAACAAATGTGGATCTTAAAAATACTTGATCTTAGTGCTGCTTTTTATACAGTTTTGCATGAACTGCTACAAAATTATTCACTTTCCATTGGTATTAAAGATCAAGCTTTTGTATAGTTAAAATATTAGTTAATGGACAGACACTTCTGTGTACGAATTGATAAACTCACTCACTCATACAAACCAATAAGCAGAGGGGTACCCCAGGGGACTGTATTGGTTCAATCCTAATCTGTATCTATACTATGGGTCTATCAAAGGTACTACAGAGGCATGAAGTTTAATCTATTTGCGGATGATACGCAATTTTTCTTCTCCATAAATGATATTGATGATATTGCTGAAGCGTTAAACCAAGTTGTTACCAGTGTTAGGGAATAGATGTCGGTTTAACAACTAAAATTAAATAGAAATAAAACTTGCTTTATGCTGGTTTGAAAGGAAAACAGCTCAAGAAACGTGGGTAACTTCCAAGTGAATATTAATTACAACTGTGTCCGATATCTAGTAAAGTTCGTGATCTACACTGTTAAAAATTTACGGTAAAATATGGTAAAAATCCTGGAATAAATGTTGTCAGGCATTTACCGTTTTAAAAAGGGTTATATTGACGTTAAGGAGTAACATTACAGTCACCAACTCGTGAAAGGTAATAACATGGTAGGGTAAAAATTACAGTCGCCAGTATTTTACTGAAATACGTCTGAGAACAGTATATTTTTACGGAGAAATCACTTTGCTGTAATTTCTCAGTGCTCAAATAAATAATTAGTAAGAACCGCTGGATATCACATTAGAAACTTTGTTTTTGTAAAGAATTATCTGTATTAATATTCTGTAAGGAAATTTGTGATAACCTTATTACCAGGACACTGCTGCAACACCATTTACTACAATCTACAAAAAGTGAAACCTAAAAACATATTAAACATAATAGACAGATGAGCAAAACTGATAAAAGGGGTCCCACCGCTAGAAAGGATTGCTTATATACTAACTGAACTACAATGGTTGACTGTAAAAGCTAGAGTAGAGTTTAGGATATGTACAATAACCCATCAAGTTGTCATATCCGGACGTCCAAAACATCTAAGAAAATAGTTACAGGTTTCAAGTTACTGGGGCCAAGATGTGCATCTACTATAGGTTCTAGACTCTAGAACCTACAGTAGATGCACATCTTGGCTCTAGAATCTAGAGCCTTCAAATATGCGGCCCCAAGACTACTATATATAACAAGCTCCCACTAAACATCCGAAATACGGAAGATATTTAAGGCTTTGAAGAAATATTGAAGACTTTCTTGTTTTCTAAGTGCTTCAATAATGTGGATTTGACAATTAACGCGGTATACGCTGTGATAATTTAGATAACTAAAATACATTCGAAAAACAGATCTTGTAGCTCCTATAGGGCATAGGTTTTACCAATAAAAAAGTCATTAAAGTAAAGTAAGTAAAGTAAGAAGATAATCTCACCAAAAGGAAAAATATTCTATGGAAAACGACGACGACGACGACAACAACAACAACAACAACAACAACAACAACAACAACAACAACAACAATAATAATAATAATAATAATCAATAACTAACAATAACAACAACAATAATAATAATAATAATAATAATAATAATAATAATAATAATAATAATAATAATAACATATATATAATAATAATAACCCACAGTTCCCAATTAGAGACCGATCATTTTTGAAGATTACAGATCAAGCAAATTATAAAATTCTAAAAAAGAAAAAGAAAAAAAAAAAATTCCCCGGTCCGAGATTTGACCCCACCGGAGTTAATCATGCTTTTGATTTTATAGTTCCATGGCGAAGGTTCAATTACGTCGTGCCGAAATATACGACGCGTGGCCACAGATAAAAATGTGATGGCCATTTTTGCAGAGGAGAAATTTTTATTGTCAGCGCAGAATTTAAAAGTTCGCCTCGTTACTGTGCGGAATTTACTTCAATGATTTATTGGTGGTAGTTTCTGGAGCGAACCATAAACACTTTCAGGATTTAATATGCTTTGTATAATAAAATTACAATAATACATTAACAGGGATTACAACTTCACAGGTTAATAAAGGACTCGACATCGTAGTTTCATTATACACAAAGAGCGATTTCCGAATTGCATTGGCTCTACTGAATTTTAAAGGGATTGTACAAAAATAGACAAAAACAAATGGAAAAAAATACACTTGTTATACATAGAATATAATATCTATACACACACACATATATATATATACACATATATATATATATATATACATATCTATATATAAACATATATATATATATATATATATATATATATATATATATATATATATATATATATATATATAATATACACATATATATATAATATACATATATATATATATATATATATATATATATATATATATATATATATATATATATATATATAATATATACACACACACACATATATATACATAATATATACACACATACATATACATACTTTTTCTGTCACGCCCAGGAGAAGGAATAGCCATACCCTGGCGTACGGGGGTACTCTTAGCTGTACGCTATGAAACCGCACTCTCCCACATATAGCTGAACCAGAGGGTTATAGTTAGGAAAGGGGAAGGTATGGGAAGGGTTAAATGTGTGTGTGTGTGTGTGTGCTTATCTAGGTAAATATTTGTACTTATTGACGGGTCGCGTACGCTAGTAAGCTATATTTACTTAAACTGCGATAAATCAAACTTAATTGTTTTTAAACCGCACTAGATTGAACACTGAAGCATGAAAGTTAACTTCACAGAGAACGTATACAGCGAAATTACACTTCTCGGGAAGATGGCTCTGGGAAAGACAGGATTCCTGAGGCCCTAGCAACTGAAGGAGTTAAATTAAACGCTGGAGGGGGGGGGGGGGTGAGTGATGGATGAGGTCAGGTCAATGTCGTTACCGTCTCCTGTCTACACTGTTATAACTTCTGATTTGTATACTGTAAGTGGAAAATGAATTGAATTTCATGCATGCAGTCAAGTACTTTCAATAAGATTTTAAAACAATTTACTATATATTCTTCTTAATTCCTATCCACAGTTGGAGAATTCCAAATGAGGATTTACTTATTCAGGTGTTATGCATTAGGTTAGAAGAAAAGGTTGCCTGAAATCAAGCCTGATTCAAAATACATTTCAATAGATTTTTTTTTTATTTCCAATAAAAAAAACAGATGAACGAACGCTGCTTGCCATAAGTCATTCAGCTCACCCATCTATCGATTATTCAACTTTAATAATATATAAGTATTTTCTTATAGTATATTAAAATTGTACTTCACTATAACAGAATGTTTCATTTCCGTTTATCTTATTTACACCGATCCGTATTAAGGTAGATTAAAGCTAGTGTAATCTAAAATCTTATAATATAGAAAACATTGACATTAATTTCATCAATTACAAAATTTCAAGTCAATCAAATGGCATTTAAATCTATTGTAAAGAAGACAATAACAAACCTCACAATAAAAATAAACAAACACCGAGTATTGACGTATCCGAAAAAGCCATCTTTAATCAAAGTAAAACTAATATTAAAGAAGAAACATTGAAATTAATTTTTTCAACTACAAACTTTCAAGTCAGTCAAATGATATTTAAGTTCATTGTAAAGAGGACAATACCAAAACTTACAATGAGAAAAAAAAAAAACACACACCAAGTATTGACGTATCCGAAAATGCCATCTTTAATCAAAATAAAACATTTTAAAGAAGAAACTGCGGTGGTGAAGCAAGCAAACAACTCGAAAGACAAATTGAAATGGCTGATGATGGAAAGAAAGAAGGACAAGCAATAGCCTTCAACGACGACGACTGTGAAGAAAAGCGGACAAATCACACACAGGACAAAAGCCAGGTACGTCAGGG
>NC_090742.1:16397216-16399716 GCF_036898095.1 Palaemon carinicauda
AGAAGTTCCAGGCTTATTTTTGTCACTAACAAACAGTTTTGCTTAACTTCTATTCCTTCCATAATAGTTTCCATTACTTATCCATGTTCTAAAAACATTGCTTTTACTACTTCCTGATGTCCGAAAAATAGTTTTTACAACTTACAATGAAAAAAATATTTTTTTCCAACTTATTTCTATCCAAAAACATTTTGTTCTCCCCAATTATTGTCCCAAGTACATTTTCCCTACCTAATGTTCTAAAAATTATAATTATTGCTACTTATTTGTGTCTTAAACATTCTATTCCTTATTAGGGTAGTCCCTACTTGTTAACGTCCCCATAACACGGGTATCCCTAAATTATTTATTTTCTAGATTTAATAATATTAATAATAATAATAATAATAATAATAATAATAATAATAATAATAAATAATAATAATAGTAATAATAATAATAGTAATAATAATTATGACAATAATAATAATAATAATAATAATAATAATAATAATAATAATAATAAACTTGATCCCTTTGAACATAGAACAGCCGGAATGTTCTCCACTGAGATATTCGGAATATTTGCTACTTTCCTCAGAAAACACTTCAAATTGACACTTACAGAAAGAATTAAGTTTATTTTGAACACCGAAAATTAAAAGAACAGATAGATTGTCACGCAATTTTATGCAATCCTAGCCTATGTGCCCTTAAGAGTAAAAAATAACGATAGTATTATTCAATGAGTCCGCGGTTTAAAGGCCGCTCATGAATAGGAAGGGTAAGGAAAACCGACATTGCTCTGTCTAGTAAGACAATACCCTAGAGACTGACCATTTATACATATGATAAGCGCCCAAGCCCATTCTCACCCTAGCTATGACCGAGGAGGGCCAGGAAATGGTGGTTGATGACTCGGTAGATAAACCTATAGGCTACCCCCAAAACACCCAATCCTTAGCTCACAAGGATAGTGAGGTTGCAGCGACCAAAGGAACTAACGCGTTTAAATGGGACTCGAACCCCAGTCTGGCGATTACCAATCAGGGACGTTACCACCTCGGCCACCACAACCTTAAGAATTGCCCTGAGTTGTAAGACGATCAGTCAAATATTTTCACTTCTCAGTACGCTAACAGTGCTCCGTGCTTCACTTTTTTTTTTTTTTTTTGTCGTACAGATA
Organism: Palaemon carinicauda; assembly: GCF_036898095.1. NCBI lineage: Eukaryota > Metazoa > Arthropoda > Malacostraca > Decapoda > Palaemonidae > Palaemon > Palaemon carinicauda. The sequence continues at coordinate 16,398,382 of NC_090742.1, forward strand.
TATGCGTTATATATTCAAATTATGCTCGTTTAATTTTCTATGTATGATATATAGCGGTCTCAGGTCGTTAAATGTAATGGAAACTCTCGTATCGGCAACCTCATGGAAAATCTTACCATCAACTGTGTTCGGACACCGCAAAACCGCCGACAAGGTTGTTGCCATCGTCTGCACTAACATTTGCTAAGAATTTTAGCAGAAATTCAAACAAATATTCTAGTATAATCCGGTTAATTAAACATCTAAAAAAATAAATAAGACGAAATCTCACAACATGAGTTATCAAAAGAAAAAAAAAAAAAACATGGCCTCCAAGGCGAAAGTAATAAAGTCAATTGCAAAATAGAACAAGAATAAAAACACTTCGGTTAATGGAACAAGCTTGGAAATTCCAGCAAGTTAAGAACTTTTGGGTGTGAGAGAGAGAGAGAGAGAGAGAGAGAGAGAGAGAGAGAGAGAGAGAGAGAGAGAGAGAGAGAGAGAGAGAGAGAGAGAGAGAATAAAGTCTCAGTGGGGAGCGTTCGCCCTTTTCTTCGGTATCACGTGGGAGAACAAAAAAAAAAGTTTCTTAAGTTATAATCAGGCACTTTTGTTTTGAAATTTAATCTTCAGAAAACCGCTTTAATTGCCGCTCGTTACTAATTGCTTTCCGGGGATATTAAAGGTTAAATGCGAGGTCTAATCATCTGGATAACTGCCTCCGACCTATAGATACGAGAGGTTGATGTAATTATCTATATTCTTGAGTACAGATTACTGAGCATCACTTTTATCATTAGAATTTTAGTATAATGGAATAATTTATCACAGATTATTAAAATAAATTCTTAATTGAAATATATGAATTTTCATATCAGAAATAAAGATTTCCTCAATAATAATACTAATAATACTGATAATGATGATGATGATATTCAATAATAAAATAAAATTATAAAATAAAAAATAATAAATGAAAATAAAAATGTAATATAAAAATCTAAATACTACTACTACTACTATTACTACTACTACCACCACTAATACTAATATAAATATAATAATAATGATAATAATAATAATAAATTATTAATCAAAATATATGAATTCTCAGATCAGGAATAAGACTCTTAATAATAACACTGATGATAATGATGATATTTACACAAAATAATAACACAAACAAAAATAATAAATAATAGTAAATATATAAAAGTCCTTGCGTTATAATAATAATAATAATAATAATAATAATAATAATAATAATAATAATAATAATAATAATAATAATAATAATAATCCTTGCGTTATTATTCAGTCTATTATACGAGTATGCGTTTATTTCGTATATTTCTA
>NC_090742.1:16402216-16412216 GCF_036898095.1 Palaemon carinicauda
ATATTCATGGGTCTTTGGACAATTCCCTTTCTTCATTTGTCATGTTGTCCAACCTTAGTATATATATATATATATATATATATATATATATATATATATATATATATATATATATAATATACTGTATTAACATTATATATATATATATATATATATATATATATATATATATATATATATATATATATATATATATATATATATATATATGAGTGTGTGTGTGAATTTATCTGTATAAAAAAGTAATCCATATTCAAAATCAATTTTTTTCCTTAGTCACTTAAAAAAAATTAAAATTTTGTGTCGTCCGAAAAAAAATGCAGTTTTCAATCTTAAGAAAACAAAGGTTTATAAGATCAAATTCACCTTCTTACGCATAATGATGTACCTTACATATATATTTATTTATAATAGAATGATAGAGTATAACTGGCTGTTATTAGTAATGTAACAAAGTGCTTGTTTAAAGTAAACCAGTTTTATTAATATGTTGTTATATTGGGTTGTTAATCATTTACCAAAGAGCAATTAACATTTACCTCTGGCTATGTAAATACTTATCTCGAGAGTCTGTATATAGATATTGTATTAACAGGATTACTGTAACTTCGGCTAAAGAAAATAAAGAAGGTTTAAGGACAACGGTATTATCTCTTCAGTATTCCACCAAGTACAATTGGGATATAACAAATGGTAGCAGAGACGTCATCGAATCTCGGACCTGGACATCGAGATTAACAAGTGTTTTCTTGTGATTAATAAGTTCCGAAAGTTTTGTGAAAATTTTTGTAAAGTCTAAAATGCCAGAAAACATGGAGTAAAACACCCTTACCGCGGGGGTGGAGGGGTCAACCATGAGCTATGTTTAGAAGAAGAAAGGAACTTGAACTTTTCCCGCCAAAAAGCTCCCCCTAAGATGATATCCGGAGTGTAAGGTTCCTCGTGTAGGAAGAAGACAACAAGAGGTATTACTTATATTACCAGTATTACTTCTTCTATTGAAAAGTTGACGCTGGTTGACATAAGTTGACGCTTCAAAGAAAATTCTGAGTGAGAAGTTTTACACCCAAGAAAATTTACGAGACCTCTAGTATGCGTGTATTTTTTTCTTATAATTTTCAAATTTAAACATTTCGAAAATTTAAGCTGAAGGTTACCCTGAAAATTCCCGTGGTGTTTAAAAAAAAAAATTAAATTAAAATGGATGTTATGTACAGAGGAAGCATGGACTTGAACAAAGAGATTTGTGAACTTGAAAAATATGGTCATATTCAGAAAACCGATGGTAGTTTTGTCTTTCATCATTGTAAAAATTGTGGAGGACCTTTGCTTGGCCACATAAAGGATGAAAATGATTGTGACCCAAATAGGAAATGGAACCAGGATGAAATAGATAGGATAGAAGATATTTTATCTGCACATGGAATGTTTTCTGTAAATGTGGCACGAATGGACACAAGAAAAACAGCTATTAAATGTGATATATGTAAAAAGAATTTCATGAACAGGATGGAAAAGGAGCAGCATATCAAAATTATGCATAAAGATATTTCGACAAGTGTGGTAAAAGAAGGTGCTTATGATTTAACAGCAATCATTACAATGGGAAAAACTATTGGTGAAGAAATTGCCAAAGGATTGGAAGCGAAAAGATCAACACAGATTACTAAAGCGAAACCTCCTCCAATCTGGGTTGGTCAAACTTTTGAAAAATTTTTTCAAGAAGTAGAAGCGTGGAATACCTCGAACAAGGATGATGATTTTACGAAGTATACTGATTTAGTAGAGAGCCTAAAGAAAAATAATAATATCAAAGATTATGTTGTTTCTGTACTATTGGATAAAACATCTGAAGCTTTAAACAAAAATGTAGCAGCAGTTTTGGAAATTCTTAAGCAAAAGTATGCAAAAACTACAGCCGAGAAGTGTATTGATGTTCTCAAGTCAATCTTGGAATTTTCCGTAAAGGAAGAGGATACTAATGAAACTTACTGGGACAAGTTTGAAGTCTTGATCTGTGATTGTATAAGAGAGGAAGTTACTGTACATTTGTATTACTTGTTAGGTGTTATGATGGTAGAAAAAGCATATGATCGGGGGAATATTAATGCAGAAGAGAAAAGAAGACTGATGGATGCTATGGAGACACATGATGGAACTGATAGGAGACCCAGAGAAGACAATGAAGTTTTTAATCTTCTAAAGATCGAATACAGAAAGTTAAAAATCGAAAATAATAGAAATATTAGAACTAAATTTTCAGGATCATCTGAGAATTTGTCTTCGGTTCACTATGGCGAAAATAGAAGTAGATGGCAAAGATGGCAAAATTTTAAGCAAAGGCCTGATTTTCATAGATTTCGCAGATCAGATTCTAATCCAGGATTTTGGAGGACTCAGTCTGGAACATATAGGAGAGCTCCCTCACGGACACCATCAAGACCAGGATCATCTTCGAGGCAGTCGTCCAGTTTTAGACAATACTCCAATGGTAGGCCATTTTCAAATGGAAGATCATCTTCTAATAGTAGGCCTGTGTCAAATGATCAGAAACAGCAGCAAAATTTGACTGAAAGAGTGATTAAGGTCGAAGAAAATGTAGCAAAAATCTTGGAAAAGATTGAAGAAATGTTGAAGAAAGGAAAGAATGTGAATTTTGTAAGTATGGAAGAAGTATCAGAGATCATTGATGTAGATATCAGTGATGTAATGTTTGCTAAAGAAGTTACCGAAGTAGGAGCTCTGATTTTGGATACTGGTTGTCCAAGTAGCTTAGTTGGAAAAAGTTGGCTAGAAAAATATCTGAAGAAGAATGGTATTACGAAAGAAAATTTGCATAAAAGGAGATGTTTCCAAAAATTCAGATTTGGTCCAAGTAAAATATATGAAAGTAAAGAAATTATAGAAATACCAATAACAATAAAGGAATCTGAAAAATCTGATGCTTTCAGAAGGATTTTGCTTGGAGCTTTTGTGCTGGATGCTGAAAATGTGCCATTGTTGTGTGGTAGAAATACTATGAAAAAATGGAAAATGGATCTAAGTATGCATAGAGATAAAGTGACAATCAACGACGACACAACCCGTGAGTTCGAATGTATGTATACTGCAGGAGGTCATATGGTTCTTCAGCTGTATGAGGATAGAGCATTTTGGACTACAGACGCCACTGTATTTTACTTGAAGAAGGAAGTAGATATAGAGAGTTATGAGAAGGTGAAGAAGATTCATGAAGTAACCAACCACAAGAATGAAAATCAACTACTTCATGCATATAGGAATGCAGGAAAACTTAATGAGAAAATGCGAGAAACAAAAGAAGTATGTGAAAATTGCAATATATGTAAAAAATGCAAGAGATCCCAGGGCACTCCTAAAGTTGCATTACCAATAGTTTCTGATTTTAATCAGATTGTAACCATGGACTTGAAACAATATGGAGAGACTTATGTATTATGGATGATCTGTTCCTTCACCAGATTTATTCAAGGAGCTGTTTTGAAGGATAAAAACCGCCGAGTCAGTGATTGAATCTCTCAACACAGCATGGAACTGGAGGTTTGGGTTCCCTTCTCAAGGATACTGGGCAGATAACGGACCAGAGTTTAAGAACCACGAAGTTAACGAGTTTGCTTCAAAACTAGGTTTTGAAGTAAAATTTGGTCCAAATTACTCACCCTGGAGCAATGGAATAAACGAACGTAACCATTATTCTGCAGATATGACAGTGAAGAAAATTCGAGAGGCAGATAAGAAAATTGATTTAAAGAAAGCTGTAGAGATGGCTGCTTGGACTCATAATACAAACACCAGTATTTTAGGATATAACCCTATGCAATTGGTGACAGGAAAGGCTGTAACAATACCTGGAATTTCTACAGGAAATGTCGCCACTGAGTCAATGTTTGACAGTGAGAATGTGAAGTTAATGATCGAGAGACATCACATGATCACCAAGCAATTCAGGGAAGCTGAATATTCTTCAAAGCTGAAAAGGGCTTCACAACAGCAAAACAATAAATTTAATAACATCATTTACAAAGAGGGGGATATGGTATTTTATCAAGATAAAATGAAAAAAAGCCTGGTGTGGTCCAGTAAAGGTTTTCACAACACAGAGGAAGAGATGTTTTACATCTGGGCGAATGGCGATTTAAAGAAAGTAGCCAGTTGTAAAGTACAACTTTGCTCTCAAAGAAATATTCCCACGGAAATTTCAAGAGAAGTAAGCAACGAAGCAAAAGCAGTGGACTCTACTCCTAAAATGGCAGGAGAAGAGAAAATATCAGTGGATCCTCCAGCCAGTAATCTAAGAATGAAGACAAGATCTCAAGATGATAAAGAGGAGACTGAGAAGGATTTCATTGGAGCATTCTGGTTGACTTCAGAAAAAAAACCGAGTGTTTTTTGTGAGGAAATAACAAGTTATGTAGTGGAATTACCTGTTAAATATCACAAGATGCCAGAAGTGTTAGAAGCAAAGAAGAAAGAATATGAAAATTTGTTACATTTTGACACTTTTGAAGAGGTGGAAGATGTAGGGCAAGAAAAGATAGGCAGCAGATGGGTGATCACGAAAAAGGAGAAACATGACGGACAAAAAACTGATTACAAAGGGAGAATTGTCGCCAAGGGATTTCACGAAAAAGAAAAACCACCCAATCTGATTCACCAACAGCTATGCGGGAAAGCATGAAAGTCTTCTTGTCCTTGGCTGCAAATGAGAATTTTGAGCTTCAGTCTATCGACATCAAAGCAGCATTTTTGCAGTCAAACATACTTAACAGGAATGTATTTGTAGAACCTCCAAAGGATTTGAAAAAAGAAAACATTATTTGGAAACTCAGAAAACCATTATATGGATTGGATGATGCCAGTAGAAAATTTTGGCTGAAAGTTCAGCAGATTTTCAAGGAAGAAGGTCTGAAGACTGTGAGTGGAGATGAGGCATACTACTATCAGCAGAGTGAAGGAAATCTAATTGGTATGATACTTACTCATGTAGATGACTTTTCGATAGCTGGTACAAAAGAATTTGTAAAGAAAGTAACAAACTTGTGTAAAGAAAAATTACAAGTTTCAAAGATAGAAAAGAATAAATTTAGGTTCACAGGGATAGATATCATCAAAACAGAAACTGGAATAACAATCTCAATGGATGATTATGCGAGGAGTCTTGAGAAAGTGGAAGATATCAGGAAAGGAAAAGCTGTGAACCTTTGACTAGGTCAGGAACTGAAAGTATTTCGCAAGTATGTAGGAAAGTTTAGCTGGTTAGCAGCCAATACAAGACCTGAACTTTCTATCACAGCATTGCAGATGTCCAAGAAAAATAGTAGTGCTACATTGAAAGATCTTAAAAAGGTAAATTTTGTGATAGATAAGATAAATGAGAGGCAAATAAAGTAGAATTTACAAGAGTTGATAAAAAAGAATATTTGAAGATATATGGATTTACAGATGCTTCCTTTAATACACATGAGAGAAGCATAAGTGGCAATCTGATTTTACTAGGAAGTAAGAGAAATGGACGTGTGGTCCCTATTTACTGGAAGTCAAAGACTATCCAGAAGGTATGTCATTCTGCAAAGGCGGCTGAAACCAGAAGTATGACCAAGATTATTGATAACACTCAGTTTTTTGCGAGTCAGATTGAACAGTTATTATTTGGTCAGTATGGAAAGAAAATTCCAATCAAATTGTTCACAGATTCAATACCCCTGCTAGAATCTGCTGGGAGTACCAAGCAAGGTTGAGGAAGAAGGCTTCTCAGGAACAGCGTACAGGAGATGAAAGACATGTTGACCGAGGGCTGTATTGAATCTTACAGTTGGCTGGATGGAAAGAAAAGACAATGATTGCAGATGTTCTAACAAAAGAATGCAAATGGAATGAAGATCTTGAGATGATAATGCAGGAAAATAAATTTAAGTTTGCAAGTAACGAGGATAATCTTGTGAAATACAAGATGGAGAGATCATGTTAATTAACAAGACTGAAAAGCAGGGAAAGGAGTAGTAACACTTTTACTGCTTAGATCATACCTGCATTAGCTATTCAGAATTGGTTTTGCCTGATGTCTGGTGCAGTATAAAATTATGTAATAATGTCATAGCATGTCTTTGTGAAGTATCTTATGTTATGGCCTGTTTGAGTACCAGACTTTGCTTTTGAATATTAATATATAAATATGCTCTAGTAAGTTTTTATATAGAGGAAAAAATAGTTTTATGAGCACTATTTAGATTTTGGATAAAATGTAAATACATGTACATACCTATGTTATCTGATTCAAAAAAAAAAAAAAAAAAAAAAAAAAAAAAAAAAGTCCCCCGGAAATATGATGTACCTTACATATATATTTATTTATAATAGAATGATAGAGTATAACTGCTGTTATTAGTAATGTAACAAAGTGCTTGTTTTAAAGTAAACCAGTTTTATTAATATGTTGTTATATTGGGTTGTTAATCATTTACCAAAGAGCAATTAACATTTACCTCTGGCTATGTAAATACTTATCTCGAGAGTCTGTATATAGATATTGTATTAACAGGATTACTGTAACTTCGGCTAAAGAAAATAAAGAAGGTTTAAGGACAACGGTATTATCTCTTCAGTATTCCACCAAGTACAATTGGGATATAACACATAACAAAGATATAATTGAAAGAAATTTTTTTCCAGATAGTTATAATAAATGTTAGCATCTTGTATCAAATTCGCTAATTTTTTATAAAAAAAAAAAGTGTCAGGTTGGTTAAAATATTAAACTAAATACCAGTTTTATATATATACACAAATAAAAAAATGTGTATAAAAAGTATCAGAGAAAAATTCTTGATACACACAAAGTATAAAAAAAAGCCATCATGAACATTTTGAAACACGTAATTAAAAAATACATTGTCAAGGTATAAAAGAACATCTGAGGAGAGGAACTTCATAACACGCAATTATAAATAACACTCTTGGCAAGGTATCAAAAAAGTACCTGAGGAAAAACATCGATACAGTCATTATATATATATATATATATATATATATATAATATATATATATATATCTATATATATATATATATATATATATATATATATATATATAAAACAAAAAAATCTGGAAGGTTATAAAAAGGAACCGAGGGAAAAGACTTGATATACTCAAACTTGATATACTTAATTATAAAAAAAAGAATAAAAAAAAGAAGAAGAGAGAAGAGAGAGAGAGAGAGAGAGAGAGAGAGAGAGAGAGAGGGAGAGAGAGAGAGAGAGAGAGAGAGAGAGAGAGAGAGAGAAAAAAAAAAACAGGCAAGGTATAATAATTCATACCCAGGAAAATACGTTGATACAGACAGCTTATTTATAGAAAAAAAAAAAACCTCAAGCAAGTTATAAAAAAATCACCTTTGGAAAAAAAAACAGGATACACGAAATTAAAGAAAAAAATCTTGGTACACGCAATTAGCCCTTTTCGGTTCCGTCGAGAAGTGCTATCCTTAGGAGCGGCAAAAGGATCAAGGAGGCTCTTTCTTGAGATCCAGAGAGAGCCCCTCGCAGCCAACACCTCCACACGTTGCCAAGGCTCCTTGTCCCGCTTTGAAACATACCTCGCAAATAACACAGTTGAAAGATCCACTTCCAATGCACGTCGACAAGGATTCAGTTCCTTTGGCTTTGTTTATTAGGAGATTTCTTTACCTCTGTTTCTTTTGTGAAGTAGATTTTCAACTGTCTTTAGTAAAATTCTGGGCCTTGATCATACTTTAGTTATTAATTAATTATTATATGGTCAAATTGTTGCAAGAAAGGTAATTTCTATCTACATTATCATCATGCCCATTATCATCCTGCAATTATTGCAAGGTTTGGAGGGTGTACTCACCGACCCAACAAAACACAGACGGTAAACACCAATGGACGGATTGTAATCGCGATACTAGTGCTGCCACCAAGCGTCAAAGTATAACCGAATGCGTGACAAAATGGCTGGAAGGAATCACGTAAGTCGTACCAACTGGAGAGGGAGAGTTGACGGAAAAAAACTGATGACTACGATAGCTACTACTACTATTAACAGATATATATATATATATATAATATATATATATATATATATATATATATATATATATATATATATATATATATATATATTATATATAATATAATAATATATATATATATATATATATATATATATATATATATATATGCTTATTATTATTATTATTATTATCATTAACATTGTTTTGATAATTTTCATTACTAGCCCTTGCACATAATCCCCATATAAAAATGAAATACGACAAAAAAGGTTTTACTAAAGAGAATAATGATGAATAGAAAAAAAATCTATATAAAAAAGTCTTTGTTGTTGCGACTATATTTCACAGGACTTTATAATACCATAAGAGATGAAAAGTGGATATAGCTCAATACGCGATACGTGCTTCATAACCTTTGCTGTTCTTGATAATAGTTGAAAAATAAGGAATATAAACGTTTTGTAAATAAAGGATTCTCTCTCTCTCTCTCTTCTCCTCTCTCTCTTCTCCTCTCTCTCTCTCTCTCCTCTCTCTCTCTCTCTCTCTCTCTCTGTGTTCTTAATAGTAGTTAAAAACAAAAAGAATATGATTGCTTTGTAACTAGAGAAAGGAATCTCTCTCTCTCTCTCTCTCTCTCTCTCTCTCTCTCTCTCTCTCTCTCTCTCTTCTCTCCTCTAAATTGCTTTGTATATAAAAAAAGGAATAAAGAATATAAATGATTTGTAAATAGAGAAAGGAGCCTCTCTCTCTCTCTCTCTCTCTCTCTCTCTCTCTCTCTCTCTCTCTCTCTCTCTCCTCTCTCTCCTCTCTCTCTCTCTCTCTCCTCTGTTTTTAATGGTAGTTAATAACTAAGGTAATAAAGGCTTGGTAAATAGAGAAAGGAACCTCTCTCTCTCTCTCTCTCTCTCTCTCTCTCGCTCTCTCTCTCTCTCTCTCTCTCTCTCTCTCTCTCTCTCTCTCTCTGTGTTCTTAATGGTAGTTAATAACTAAGGTATATAAAGGCTTGGTAAATAGAGAAAGGGATCTCTCTCTCTCTCTCTCTCTCCTCTCTCCTCTCCTCTCTCTCTCTCTCCTCTCTCTCTCTCTCTCTCTCTGTTCTTAATGGGTAGTTAATAACTAAGGAGAATAATATAATTTGTAATATAGAGAAAGGAACCCTCTCTCTCTCTCTCTCTCTCTCTCTCTCTCTCTCTCATCTCTCTCTCTCTCTCTCTGTTCTTAATGGTAGTTAATAACTAAGGTATATAAAGGCTTGGTAAATAGAGAAAGGAACCCCCCCCTCTCTCTCTCTCTCTCATCTCTCTCTCTCTCCTCTCTCTCTCTCTCTCTCTCTCTCTCTCTCTCTCTCTCTCTCTCTCTCCTAGTGGTAGTTGAAAATTAAGTAATATAAATGCTTTGTAAATAGAGAAAAATTCTCTCTCTCTCTCTCTCTCTCCTCTCTCTCTCTCTCTCTCTCTCTCTCTCTCTCTCTCTTCTCTCTCTGTTCTTAATGGTAGTTATAAACTAAGGTTTTATAAAGGCTTTGTAAATAGAAAAAAGGAAACCCCCCCCCCTCTATCTCTCTCTCTCTCTCTCTCTCTCTCTCTCTCTCTCTCTCCTCTCTCTCTCTCTCTCTCTCTCTCTCTCTCTCTCTCTCTCTCTCTCTCCTCTCTCCTTGCAATCATCCTTTCATGCCATCAAAACCCGGGGAAGAGAAAATCCTTTCTGCGTTTTCTTCCCCATAATTGAAAGGTCTTGCGCACCCGTTCTATGTTATTACACACCCTGACTCCTCTTCATATGCGTTGCAACATGATGAAGGAAAATTACTCCTAAAATTGAGACATTTCAGGGGGAAGTGAAGCAGAGAAACGTCGTAATGTATAAAAGGATCGATGCTTTTATATATGGGGTAATAATACGTCCATTAAATCTTCTCTGAATTTCACCGCTGGGTTATGAAGAATCTCAGAC
>NC_090742.1:16417216-16419716 GCF_036898095.1 Palaemon carinicauda
GAAATGGCAAACAAAGCATATTATTAATTGTTTACTTCCTCTCTAGCTGGACACTATAAAATGTTTTCTTAGCCTTATTCACACATTCTTCTAAGAAATATTTTTGGGATAGCAAAGATTTGTAGCATTTTAAGAAAACATTTTATAGTGTCCAGCTAGAGAGGAAGTAAACAATTAATAATATGCTTTGTTTGCCATTTCATGTTTGTTTTTTAGATGTTATACCCCTTTTGAAAAACTAAACATTGAGGTAGTGTTTAAATATAATTGTACGTTAAAAACGTGTTGATTAAGAATAGTTCAGGAAATTATATTACAATATATAGCATTTCTTGTTCAGAGTGTAACTTATTCTATGTCGGCCAAAGATCCAAAGGTATCTCACTCAGATTAAAACAGCATCAGGTGGCCGTCTCCAGGGGTTCTCTTAATAATGCCTTGGCCTCCCACTGGTTAGGGTCAAGTCCCAGAATTGGATGGCCAAAGGCGAAAAAAAAAATAATAATAATCCATGAAAATTACTATATCCAAAGGAATATTGTTGAATCCTTTTTAATCTCCTGTTCCAAAGGTAGAAATTTGAATCTAATCCCAGGTCTGCTTTCCGTTAATCCAGTATTATCCTTTTATCTAAATCTGACATTTCCAGAATTATTAAGAAACTGACAGCTGTTGGATCCCCTGTGTCTTTGTGTATGTATTCTCATTATTGAGTCTGTTGATGTCCCTAATGGACGAAAGCAATAACTCCAATCAAGTCTTTTCATGTCTCCTTTTGTGGCTATAATATATATATATATATATATATATATATATATATATATATATATATATATATATATATATATATATATATATATATATATATATATATATATATATAGTTTGTGTGAGAGTGTGTATAAAGAGAGAGAGAAACCTATTGTATAGGCTTAAAGTATAGGCTATCTATCTATCTATCTATCTATCTATCTATCTATATATATATATATATATATATATATATATATATATATATATATATATATATATATATATATAGACAACTGGCGAAATCTAACCGGGGCCCTTTGCGTCAAAAGGCGTATGATGATGATGATGATGATGATGATGATGATGATGATGATGATATATATATATATATATATATATATATATATATATATATATATATATATATATATATATATAATAGTTTGTGAGTGTGTGTGTACATAAAAGGGGGGAGAGAGAGAGAGAGAGAGAGAGAGAGAGAGAGAGAGAGTTATACTGTATATATTTTATTTGGTAATTGTTGTTTCATTATGAAGATTTAAAGCAATGTTATAAAGTGAGGTTTACTTTTACAAAGAAATGTAGACGTAGTGAGAGAGATGCCAGCTATCGCTATTTGAGACGAGAAAAGAAAAGAAAAAACAAAAACGGTTTAACCCGGATAAATTTCCAGAGGTTTCATTTTTTTTTCACAAATATTCGGATATTTTTTTTTTTTTTAATTATCGAGATTTCTATCGAGCTACCCTTTATATTGAACAGGAATCCGTTCGAAACGTTGCAGACAAATTTAGCCACTACAGAAAAAACGAGTTTGGACCGACTGCGGCTTCTGCTTTCCTTCGATGGTCGTCTTCGAGAGCTCTTTGGAGAGCTTCATCTTCAACGCGACTGAAGAGTCAAAATTCCCAAGAACGCCATTCCTGAAAGGATTCAGGAAGAGGATGGAAAAACACCTCCAATGAGAGGTCGAAAACAATTCTGCAACGATGACAATTGACGATCAGGAAGGAAACTGGAAGACTTGAGGAAGTTTGAAAAGCATCGAGAATCCAAGGAAGACTGAAACCCGAAAGGAAAGGTGACGTTGTCTGGGGCGGATTTAGCAGATCTTGTGGTCTTCTATAAGGCTTCAGAGTCATCTACGAAATAATGTATTTCTGAATTTCGAAAATTCCAAAATTCTTCACAAATATTTCGATTTTGTATTGAAATTCTTATTGTACTACCCTTTATATTACACTGATTGATACGTTCAATGTAGCTCTAATGAATAAAATCCTAATTTTAGAAAATAATCTTTACTTCTCCTTTATGTTATCCTATTGTAAATCATTTTAGAAGCCGATTGTAGTAGACATAGGCCTAAAAAAGATAGTTTTTGTTATATCTGTCGATTTCGTGGTATTCAAAATAGAAATCCTGAAAAATTAACTAAATAATTCTTTCGTCTGATCGCGAATCCAGCTCAGATATCTGTGTTTTGGAGACATTCTCAGATTCTCCGAAGACATACTGGGCTCCGGGATCCGTGTTAAGTTTTGAAGACTTCTCGGATTCTCCCAGAGTGTCTCCAGATCAAGTTACCATTTTTTCAAAATAGGCCAAAAACAAGATGAAGGAAAGGTATTAAGAGAAATGGAGAATTTTAACAAAATGTGTTGTTATTGTGGAGTAGCTTTGAATACCAAGGTTATTAATGGATTTATAATTAGTAATCAGGACA
>NC_090742.1:16427216-16447216 GCF_036898095.1 Palaemon carinicauda
GTTATGGAGACATTCTCAGATTCTCCGAAGACATACTGGGCTCCGGGATCCGTGTTAAGTTTTGAAGACTTCTCGGAGTCCCTCAGAGTGTCTCCAGATCAAGTTACCATTTTTTCAAAATAGGCCAAAAACAAGATGAATGAAAGTTATTAAGAGAAATGGAGAATTTTAACAAAATGTGTTGTTGTTTTTGTGGAGTAGCTTTGAATACCAAGGTTATTAATGGATTTATAATTAGTAATCAGGACAATATTGGTTATTCGGGAATTAATTGTGTATACCGTTATAGTTCCGCTATGGAACGAAACAAGGTCTCTTTGATTAAACAAAAGAGTGAAAACCACCGACCAGGAATTGTTAATGATCTGGTTGAGAAATTTGAAAAAATGCAAAAAATGGCGGAGCAAGAAAGTCCTTCACTTGAAAACAAAGGAAAAGTGAGGAAACTTGTTCTGCAATATGAAGAAAAGATTAAAGGCGATGCAAAACAGACAAGGAATAGCAAACTGGATTGTCTTGGAATCAGAAGGAATCCAATAAGGGAGGCCAAAGAAGTGGCCTTAGCTAGAATTGCACGAATTCAAGAATTTGAAAGGTCCAAAAATGAGAAAGAAATTATCTCCAGGATTAAACGACAGAATTACAAATCACACGAAGGAACCGTTAATGACATGGATAGGAAACTTGAAAAAACTCGAAAAATGCCGGAGCAAGAAAGAAGGCCTTCACTTGAAAACAAAGGAAAAGTGAGGAAACTTGTTCTGGAATATGAAGAAAGGATTAAAGGCGATGTAAAACAGACAAGGAATAGCAAACTGGATTGTCTTGGAATCAAAAGGAATGTAGCCTTAGCTACAATTGTAGGAATGCAAAAAAGAAGTCTTTCACTAGGAAACAAAGAAAGGTTAAAGTATCATGTTATGAAATATGAAGAAATAATTAGAAATGACGCAGAGCACAATCGAAATAGGAAACAAAAAGATGATCTTGAAGGAAAATCTCAGGACGAGAGAAAGCATCTTAGGAGGAAAGCAAAAGATGTAGCCTTCGTGAGAATCAGACAAATTGCACAGGATGAAATATCACAACAAAAAAGGGACATAGTATATGCTCCTGTTCAACTAAGGGAAGAGGCTCGGAAAGATGAGAAAAAAGAAGAGAACAAGAAGGTTAAACTTGAAGAAATAGAAGAAGGCATCGTAGAAAGGCGTATCCAGTATTTTGAAAATATCATACGAGGAAACAAAAAGGAAGAATGCAATCTTTGTGGACAATCTGCTGACTTGAGAAAAAAAATCTTAATAGGAAGGCTAAGGATATTGCTTTGGCAAGGATAACACAAATAATAAAAGAGGAATTATCAGAAGAACAAAATGAAAACCTCTGGAAAAGTGAGAAGAGTGAAAAGGAACTTCAAGACTATCAAGAAGCAAATAGCTCAGGAACACAAGGAGATTCTGCTAGTAATAGTGATGATTATGAAGAAATTGTAAAGATAAGGGTAATAGGACGGAAACAAACCGCTGATCTTAGGAGGAAAGCATAAGATAGAGCCTTTTTAAAGATTAGACGAATTGCAATGGAGGTCTTTCCAGAAAAGAGAGGCTTGGTATATGCTCTTGTTCAACTATGGGAAGAGGCTCTGAAAGATGAGAAAATAGAAAAGATAAAGAAGGTTATTCATGAAGTAATAGAAAAAGGCAATGTAAAGAGGCATATCCAGAATTTTGAAAATTTCATACGAGGAAACTTAAAAGAAGGAAATCTTCGTGGACAACCTCGGGACTTCAGAAACCATCTTAGGAGGACCACTAAAGATAAGCTTGGCCCAGATAAGAAAAGTAGTAAAAGAGGAAATGGTGCCTGAGAAACCAGGCCTAGTTCATGATCTTACTGAACTATATGAAAACGCATTGAAAGGAGACAAAACGGAAAAGAAAAATCAATATCATAAGGCAATAAAAAGCCAAAAATTAAAAAACCTTATTGAGTACTTTCAAAATATGTTACAAGAAAACACAGAAAATGAAGGCCATCTTCTTGGGCAATCTCCAGACTTGAGAGAGAATCTTAAAAGGAAAAGTGAGAACAATGAAAAGGAACTTCAAGACTACCAAGAAGCAAGTAGCTCAGGAACACAAGGAGATTCTGATAGTAATAGTGATGATTATGAAGTTATTAAGATAAAGGTAATGGGACGCAAACAAAAAGCTAAGATTAGAAATGTCTTACAAGAGGTTATCAAAGAGGAGAACTTTGAAGAGTAAAAAGGATTTTGTTCAAGAGAAGACATAAAAAAGCAAAATCTAGAAGTATACAACTAAGAAACAATTCTGTTGGAGTAACCTAGAGGATGTGCACTGCAGAGGGAAAAAGATGAGCTTCTTCTAGTATGCAACGGTTCCATGATGTAGTGGTACAGGCCTTTGTCATGTGAACAAATTGTCGGATTTCTAGATTCATTCTTCCAGATGTCAACCTTATGGTTGCTCTGTTGGAATAATCTAGCAGACTGGCCTTGCAGAGGGAAAAAGCTTAGCTTTCTCTAGTATGCAGTCATATTCTCAAATGTACCTAAAGAAATTTTCTTGGATTTAAAACTACATTTCATGAGTGAGTTATGATTGGAGAAGATGGCCAAGTATATAATGGATGCGAATGAGAGAATTCTTCCTAAAATTACATAAAAAAAAAATAGAAAAAAATCTAAAAAAAAAAAAAATACTTGTGAATGAAAAAAGGATTGCGTTCCAGAACAGAGAGAGTTCAACTAGAGTACAACAAAGACAATTCTGTTGGAGTAACCTAGAGGATGAGTACTGTAGAGGGAAAAGGATGAGCTTCTTCCAGTATGCAACGGTTCCATGACGGAGTGGTACAAGCCTTTGTCTGTGAACAAATGGTCGGATTTCTAGATCTAGTCTTCCAGATGTTAACCTTATGGTTGCTCTGTTGGAATAATCTAGAAGACTGGCCCTGCAGAGGGAAAAAGCTTAGCTTTTTCTAGTATGCAATCATATACTCAAAGGGTACCTAAAGAAATTTTGTTGGATTCAAAAGTACATCTCATGAATGGGTTAAGATTGGAGAAGATGGCCAAGTATATAATAGATGTGAATGGAAAAATTCCTCCTAAAATTATAAAAAGAAAAAAAAATAGAAAAAATCTAAAAGAAAAAACTACATGGGAATGAAAGAAGGATAAAATAAGCCGAGGTTCTTCTAGTATGCTATGTGGGAAAAGATGTAGACAAAGAAGACTAGCTCTGTAGATAAAAGAGGCTGAGGTTCTTTTAGTATTCTATGTTCCTTGATGAAGTGGTATAAACTCTTTCTAATGTGAACATAAGGGTTAGTTTTGGCGCTGTAGATAGAAGAAACTAAGGTTCTTCTAGTATGCTATGTTCTTTGATGAAGAGGTATAAACTCTTTGTCATGTGAACATAAGGGTTGGTACTAGCCCTGTACATAAAAGAAGCTGATGTTCTTCTAGTATGCTATGTTCCTTAATAAAGAGGTATAAATTCTTTGTCATGTGAACATAAGGGTTGGTATTGGCTCTGTAGATAGAAGAAGTTAACGTTCTTCTAGTATGCTATGTTCCTTGATAAAGAGGTATAAATTCTTTGTCATGTGAACAGAAGTGTTGGTATTGGCTCTTTAAATACAAGAAGCTGAGGTTCTTCTAGTATGCTATGTTCTTTAATGAAGAGGTATGAATTCTTTGTCTTGTGAACATAAGGGTTTGTATTGGCTCTGTAGATAGAAGAAGCTACGGTACTTCTAGTATGCTATGTTCCTTGATGAAGAGGTACAAACTCCTCAAGAAACAAAGTATACTAGAAAAACCTCAGCTTCCTCTATCTACAGAGCCAGTACGAACCTTTATGTTCACATGAAAAGGAGTTTGTACCTCTTCATCAAGGAACAGCATACTAGAAGAACCTTACGTTCTTTTATCTACAGGGCCAGTGATAACACTTATGTTCACAAGAGGAGGAGTTTGTACCTCTTCATCGAGAAACATAGCTTACTAGAAGGTACTGGCTAAGTAGATAGAAGAGGCTGAGGTTCTTTTAGTACTCTATGTTCCTTGATGAAGAGGTATAAACTCTTTGTCATGTGAACATAAGGGTTGGTACTAGCTCTGTAGATAAAAGAATCTGATGTTCTTCTGGCATGCTATGTTCCTTGATGAAGAGGTATAAATTTTGTCATGTGAACATAAGGGTTGGTACTAGCTCTGTAGATAAAAGAATCTGAGGTTCTTCTGGCATGCTATGTTCCTTGATGAAGAGGTATAAATTTTGTCATGTGAACGTAAGTGTTGGATTGGCTCTGTAGATTGAAGCAGCTGAGGTTCTTCTAGCATGCTATGTTCCTTGATGAAAAGGTATAAATTTTGTCATGTGAACATAAGTGTTGGATTGGCTCTGTAGATAAAAAAAGCTGAGGTTCTTCTAGTATGCTATGTTCCTTGATGAAGAGGTATAAACTCTTTGTCATGTGAACATAAAGGTTGGTACTAGCTCTGTAGATAAAAGAAGCTGAGGTTCTTCTAGCATGCTATGTTCCTTGATGAAGAGGTATAAATTTTGTCATGTGAACATAAGAGTTGGTATTGGCTCTGTAGATAGAAGCAGCTGAGGTTCTTCTAGTATGCAATGTTCCTTGATGAAGAGGTATAAATTTTGTCATGTGAACATAAGGGATGGTATTGGCTCTGTAGGTAAAAGAAGCTGAGGTTCTTCTAGTATGCTATGTTCCTTGATGAAGAGGTATAAACTCTTTGTCATGTGAACATAAGGGTTGGTACTAGTTCTGTAGATAAAAGAATCTGAGGTTCTTCTAGTATGCTATGTTCCTTGATGAAGAGGTATAAATTTTGTCATGTGAACATAAGAGTTGGTATTGGCTCTGTAGATAGAAAAAGCTGAGGTTCTTCTAGTATGCAATGTTCCTTGATGAAGAGGTATAAATTTTGTCATGTGAACATAAGGGTTGGTACTAGCTCTGTAGATAGAAGCAGCTGAGGTTCTTCTAGTATGCTATGTTCCTTGATGAAGAGGTATAAATTCTTTGTCATGTGAACATAAGTGTTGGATTGGCTCTGTAGATAGAAGAAACTAAGGTTCTCCTAGTATGCTATGTTCCTTGATGTAGAGGTATAAATTCTTTGTCATGTGAACATAAGTGTTGGATTGGCTCTGTAGATAGAAGAAGCTAAGGTTCTTCTAGTATGCTATGTTCCTTGAAAAAGAGGTATAAACTCTTTGTCATGTGAACATAAGGGTTGGTACTAGTTCTGTAGATAAAAGAATCTGAGGTTCTTCTAGTATGCTATGTTCCTTGATGAAGAGGTATAAATTCTTTGTCATGTGAACATAAGTGTTGGATTGGCTCTGTAGAGAGAAGAAGCTAAGGTTCTTCTAGTATGCTATGTTCCTTGATGAAGAGGTATAAATTCTTTGTCATGTGAACATAAGTGTTGGATTGGCTCTGTAGATAGAAGAAGCTAAGGTTCTTCTAGTATGCTATGTTCCTTGATAAAGAGGTAAAAACTCTTTGTCATGTGAACATAAGGGTTGGTACTAGCTCTGTAGATAAAAGAATCTGAGGTTCTTCTAGTATGCTATGTTCCTTGATGAAGAGGTATAAACTCTTTGTCATGTGAACATAAGGGTTGGTACTAGCTCTGTAGATAGAAGCAGCTGAGATTCTTCTAGTATGCTATGTTCCTTGATGAAGAGGTATAAATTTTTTGTCATGTGAACATAAGTGTTGGATTGGCTCTGTAGATAGAAGAAACTAAGGTTCTCCTAGTATGCTATGTTCCTTGATGAAGAGGTAAAAATTCTTTGTCATGTGAACATAGGGGTTTGTATTGGCTCTGTAGATAAAAGAAGCTGAGGTTCTTCTAGTATGCTATGTTCCTTGATGATGAGGTATAAATTCTTTGTCATGTGAACATAAGTGTTGGATTGGCTCTGTAGATAGAAGAAACTAAGGTTCTTCTAGTTTGCTATGTTCCTTGATGAAGAGGTATAAATTCTTTGTCATGTGAACATAAGTGTTGGATTGGCTCTGTAGATAGAAGAAACTAAGGTTCTTCTAGTTTGCTATGTTCCTTGATGAAGAGGTATAAATTCTTTGTCATGTGAACATAAGTGTTGGATTGGCTCTGTAGATAGAAGAAGCTAAGGTTCTTCTAGTATGCTATGTTCCTTGATAAAGAGGTATAAACTCTTTGTCATGTGAACATAAGGGTTGGTACTAGCTCTGTAGATAGAAGCAGCTGAGGTTCTTCTAGTATGCTATGTTCCTTGATGAAGGGGTATAAATTCTTTGTCATGTGAACATAAGTGTTGGATTGGCTCTGTAGATAGAAGAAACTAAGGTTCTCCTAGTATGCTATGTTCCTTGATGAAGAGGTATAAATTCTTTGTCATGTTAACATAAGTGTTGGATTGGCTCTGTAGATAGAAGAAGCTAAGGTTCTTCTAGTATGCTATGTTCCTTGATAAAGAGGTATAAACTCTTTGTCATGTGAACATAAGGGTTGGTACTAGCTCTGTAGATAAAAGAATCTGAGGTTCTTCTAGTATGCTAAGTTCCTTGATGAAGAGGTATAAATTCTTTGTCATGTGAACATAAGTGTTGGATTGGCTCTGTAGATAGAAGAAGCTAAGGTTCTTCTAGTATGCTATGTTCCTTGATGAAGAGGTATAAACTCTTTGTCATGTGAACATAAGGGTTGGTACTAGCTCTGTAGATAAAAGAATCTGAGGTTCTTCTGTCATGCTATGTTCCTTGATGAAGAGGTATAAATTTTGTCATGTGAACATAAGGGTTGGTATTGGCTCTGTAGATAGAAGCAGCTGAGGTTCTTCTAGTATGCTATGTTCCTTGACGAAGAGGTACAAAGTCCTCAAGAAACATAGCATACTAGAAGAACCTCAGCTTCTTCTATCTACAGAGCCATACAAACCTTTACGTTCACATGAAGTTTGTACCTCTTCATCAAGGAACATAGCATACTAGAAGGTAAGGGCTAAATAGATAGAAGAGGCTTTGGTTCTTTTAGTATTCTATGTTCCTTGATGAAAAGGTATAAACTCTTCGTCACGTGAACATAAGGGTTGGCACTAGCTCTGTACATAAAAGCTGAGGTTCTTCTAGTATGCTATGTTCCTTGATGAAGAGGTAAAAATTCTTTGTCATGTGAACATAAGGGTTTGTATTGGCTCTGTAGATAAAAGAAGCTGAGGTTCTTCTAGTATGCTATGTTCCTTGATGAAGAGGTATAAACTCTTTGTCTTGTAAACATAAGGGTTGGTACTAGCTCTGTAGATAGAAGCAGCTGAGGTTCTTCTAGTATGCTATGTTCCTTGATGAAGAGGTATAAACTCTTTGTCATGTGAACATAAGGGTTGGTATTGGCTCTGTAGATAGAAGAAGCTAAGGTTCTTTTAGTATGCTATACTCCTTGATGAAGAGGTACAAACTCCTCAAGAAACATAGTACACTAGAAGAACCACAGCTTCTATACACAGAGCCAGTACGAACCTTTACGTTGACTTGAGAAGCAGTTTGTACCTCTTCAACAAGGAACAGCATACTAGAAGAACTTTAGCTTCTTTTATCTACAGGACCAGTAACAACACTTATGTTCACATGATAAGGAGTTTGTACCTCTTCATCAAGGAACACAGCATACTAAAAATTACTGGCTAAGTAGATAAAAGAGGCTGTAGTTTTTTTTAGTATTCTATTTTCCGTGGTGATGACCTTCGATCAAAGGGATTAACCGGTGATGAAGTGTGGGACAGAGGTAGATGGAGAAAGCTTGTCAGAAACATCGACCCCACATAGAAGTTGTAGGAAATGCAGACAAAGAAGAAGATTCTATGTTCCTTGGTGAAGATGTACACACTCCTTCTCATGTGAACATAAGGGTTCGAACTGGCTTTGTAGATAGAAGAAGTTGAGGTTCTTCTAGTATATGCTCCTTGATGATGAGGTACAAACTAGAAGAAACTCAGCTTCTTCTATCTACAGAGCCAGTTCCAACCCTTATGTTCACATAAGAAGGAGTCTTTGTGGAGCAGAAGTATTGATTTAGGTTGATAGGACTTTTTCGTGTTTCTATTTCTCACCAAATTAATGGAAAAGATAAATATTTAGGAGTCAAAAGACTTTTTATACGTTTGAAAAAATAATTAACTTAAAAAAAACTTTTAACTATAATAAGCAGCTCTTCTAGGAGGACACTCCAAATTCCAACCATTGTTCTCTAGTCTTGGGTAGTGCCATAGCTACTGTACCATAGTTTTGGATTAGAGTTCTCTTGTTTGAGTGTACATTCGTGCACACTATTCTATCTGTTTTTATAATTTCTTCCCTCACTGGGATATTTTCCCTGTTGGAGTCCTTGGGCTTTTAGCATCCTGCTTTCCTAACAAGGCTTGTAGCTTAGCTAATAATAATAATAATAATAATAATAATAATAATAATAATAATAATAATAATAACAATAATAATAATAATAATTATAATATACTTAGCTAGTAACAATAACAATAATAATAATAATAATAATCATAATAAAAACAACAACAACAACAATAATAATAATAATAATAATAATAATAATCATAATAATAAATAAGAAACTATTTTATTTTGAGTTTAATAAATCAAAACTATTTGTTTCGTAAAACACCACACAACTAATCTATTACATTACCAGTCATATAAGAACGCTGTTTCCCTTAAGTAACTTTCTGTCCACCTCAGGGGACTAAAGTAGCCCAAAGCTTCATTAACTTCACACACACACAAATATATATATATATATATATATATATACATATATATATATATATATAATATATACATATATATGTATATACATACATATATATATGTATGTATATATATATGTATATATATACATATATATACATATATATATGTATATACATACATACATATACATATATATATATATATATATATATATATATATATATATATATGTATGTATATATATGTATATATATACATATATATATACATATATATATATATATATATATATGTGTGTGTATATATATATATATATATATGTATATATATATAAACCCTAATTAAATTTTAATATTCTTCCATTAGTAATGAGTAGACTGATGTGGTAAAGTCACGTCATGAGAAGAGATGAAAGGTATATTGGGATGAGAGTGATGGAAAAGGAGGTACAGGGAACGAGAAGGAGAGGGAGACCAAAGCGAAGGTGGATGGACTGTATCAAGGATGACCTTCGATCAAAGGGATGATCTTCCTAATCGGGTAGTTTAATCGGTGGAACTTCAAAAAGTTCGAAATTGCAGCAAATGATTTTATGTTGAACAGGCTGACACGAGTTTTTGATAGTTTATATATGACGTATGTTTTGTTGTTACTGTTTTTGAAATATTTTATAAATTTTTTCTCATATAGTTTATACATTAACTTATTTCCTTTCCTCACAGGGCTATTTTTTCCTATTGGAGCCCTTGAGCTTGTAGCATCTTGCTTTTCCAACTAGGGGTGTAGCTTAGCTAAAACAAAATAATAATAATAATAATAATAATAATAATAATAATAATAATAATAATAATAATAATAATAACCGTAATGGTTAATCTTACTCTGTTTCTTATGATGCCACTTCGCAAAGATTCATACCGATGGAAGTCTTAACGAAAGCACCTTTAATAACCTTTTCCTTATTTATGGAATTTCAAGTATCTGACCTTTGAAACGTTCCGAGCTCCCATAAAGAATTTGTGATGCACATCCGCTTATACTGTGGTGGGCGTGAGGGAACTATACGGGCGGTATACATGCCGAAGTATTAGGTAGTAAATAGCTTACAAAAAAAAAAAAAAAAAAAAAAATCCCTTTCTATCTTCGGCTCACGTTTGGTAGATCCGCCGATCGCTTACTTCATTTCGCCGAGCGGTCCACCCAAGCAAAAGGGCGTGTTATTATTATTATTATTATTACTAGCTAAGTTACAACCCTATTTGGAAAAGCAAGGTGCTATAAGACCAAGGGCTCCAAGGAGAAATAGCCCATAAGAGAAGGACATGAAGAAATAAATAAACGATATGAAAAACAATGAACAATTAAAATAAAATATTTTAAAAACAGTAACAACAATAAAGCAAATATTTCATATATAAACTATAAAAAGACTTTTATATCAGCCTGTTCAACAATACCACCCATAAATAGTTAATGAGAAACTAGAAGACTGTACCTTTCCTTTGCAACCACATCCGTAAAAGACTATTCTACACTCAGAAAAACAACTAAATTACTCATCCCACAACACTTGACTCTTCTGTCTTTGACTCTGACTTCTTGCATCACTAAATCATTTTATCATGCTACTATCATCGTATAATCTAGTTTTATACAGGACTTCCTAAGACTGGGGGGGATACTCCCCTAATATGTAATTCCGGGTTCAAAAAACACCTTAATTACACGAGGACGTCTTCAGAAAAAGCATCAAATAACTCTTAATACCTGGAGGATCTTGTTCAGAAATCTCTTCAAATCTGAAAGCCCATGTTTAGGAAACCTCTCAAATCTTAAAGGTCATGTCCAGATAGCATCTCAAATTTGAAAGGTCATGTCCAATGAGCGCCTCAAATCGGAAAGTTCATGTCCTTACAATGCCTTGAATATGAAAGGTCATGTCCATATAATGCCTAAAATCCGGAAGTTCATGTCCAATGAACGCCCCAAATCTGAAAGGTCAAGTCCATATGCCTCAAATCTGAAAGGTCAAGTCCATATAATGCCTCAAATCTGAAAGGTCAAGTCCATATAATGCCTCAAATGTGTAAGGTCATGTCCATATAATGCCTCAAATGTGTAAGGTCATGTCCATATAATGCCTCGAATCTGTAAGGTCATGCCAAATGAATGTCTCAAATCTGAGAGATCCCATCCAATGAAAACCTCAAATCTGAAAGCTCATGTCTAATAAAAGCCCCAAATTAGTAAGGTCATATCCAATGAACGCCTCAAGTCAGAAAGGTCATATCCAATGAACGCCTCAAATAAGAAAGGTCATATCTAATGGAATCCTCAAATAAGAAAGGTCATATCTAATGGAATCCTCAAATCTGAAAGGTCACATCCAATGAACGCCTCAAGTCAGAAAGGTCATATCCAATGAACGCCTCAAATAAGAAAGGTCATATCTAATGGAATCCTCAAATAAGAAAGGTCATATCTAATGGAATCCTCAAATCTGAAAGGTCACATCCAATGAACGCCACAAATCAGAATGGTCATATCTAATGAAAGCCTAAAATCTGAAAGGTCACCTCCAATGAAAGCTTCAAATCTGTAAGGTCATGTCAATTGAAAGCCTTAAATTAGTAAGGTCACATCAATGAAAGCCTGAAATCTGAATAGCCATGTCCAATGAAAGCCTCAAATTAGTAAGGTTATATGTAATGAACGCCTCAAATCAGAGAGGTCATATCTAACGAAAGCCTGAAATCAGAAAGGTCACATCCAATGAACGCCTCAAATCTGAAAGGTAATGTCCAATGAAAGCTTCAAATTAGTAAGGTCACACCTAATGAACGACTGAAATCAGAAAGGTCACATCCAATGAACGCCTCGAATCAGAAAGGTCACACCTAATGAACGCCTGAAATCTGAAAGGTTACATCCAATCGCCTCAAATCAGAGAGGTGACATCCAATGAACGCCTTAAATCTGAAACGTCATGTCCAATGAAAGCCTCAAATTAGTCAGGTCACATCCAATGAACGCTTCAAAAATAAGAAAGGTCATACCTAATAAAAGCCTGAAATCTGAAAGATCATATCCAATGAAAGTCAAATCAGAAAGGTCACATCCAATGAACGCCTCAAATCTGAAAGGTCACATCCAATGAACGTCTCAAATAAGAAAGGTCATATCTAATGAACGCCTGAAATTTGAAATGTCATTCCTATGAAAGCCTCAAATTAGTCAGGTCACATCCAATGAACGCCTCAAATCAGAAAGGTCGTATCCAACGAACGCCTCAAGTCTGAAAGGCCACATCCAATAAAAATCTCAAATTAGTAAGGTCACATCCAATGAACGCCTCAAATCAGAAAGGTATTCATGAACGCCCCAAGTCTGAAAGGCCACATCCAATAAAAACCTCAAATTAGTAAGGTCACATCCAATGAACGCCTCAAATCAGAAAGGTATTCGATGAACGCCCCAAGTCTGAAAGGTCACATCCAATAAAAACCTCAAATTAGTAAGGTCACATCCAATGAACGCCTCGAAAATCAGAAAGGTCATATCTAATAAAAGCCTGAAATCAGAAAGGTCACACCTAATAAAAGCCTGAAATCAGAAAGGTCACACCTAATAAAAGCCTGAAATCAGAAAAGTCACACCTAATAAAAGCCTGAAATCAGAAAGGTCACACCTAATAAAAGCCTGAAATCAGAAAGGTCATATCTAATAAAAGCCTGAAATCAGAAAGGTCATATCTAATAAAAGCCTGAAATCAGAAAGGTCACACCCAATAAAAGCCTGAAATCAGAAAGGTCGCATTGAGTAAACGCCCCAATTCTTAAAGTACGTGTTTTGTGTGGGAGTCAGTGCGCAATGAGTGGACTCCGCACCTTTAATACTTGTGTGCCGTGAAGATGAGACCAACTTGTGTTATAAAAAGTGGAGTTATGCAATGAGGTAAGGGGGCCACACACCGGGCTGGATTTTCAGTGAATTTTCATCTCACGATACAACTAGTATTATTAAACTTTCTCTCAATATCACTGGAATCGTGCAAGAGATTTTTTATGGATGTTTGACGTTATCGGAATAATCTAAATTGAATCTGAGAGAGAGAGAGAGAGAGAGAGAGAGAGAGAGAGAGAGAGAATCTAATGGCAAAATGGTGGATTTATTCAAGCATGCAGTTGTATGATGAGAGAGAGAGAGAGAGAGAGAGAGAGAGAGAGAGAGAGAGAGAGAATAAAATATCAACCGATTAAGGTCATTGGTAAAGGTCCCCCGGATTTCATCCGTTTTTTATTCTAAGAAGTGGAAAATTGGAAGCAATCTCAGAGTTCCACACTTCGAAAAAACTAAATTACTTGACAGGTTCCTTCGCAGATGTTCAACCTGCGTTATGAGTTATCCTTTCAGGTTATAACTTCAGCGGCATATCAGTTTATAAGAAATGTTATTAAAAAACTCGTGACCCAATTGAAGAGCATGACACCAAAAGCAAGTCTTTTTCTACGATAGGTAATATTGACATATTTCAATGCCAGGTTTTAAATTGGTACTCAATTTTGTTACATAGATTACGTTGCATAATATAAAAACTGCTATATTTCTAAATATTCTCCCATATGAATACAATAAAGATTATTATAAATTATACAGCAATAAATTCCTACAAAATATCACAATAGCAGCCGATAATGGAAATTCAAATACATTATACTTGAGAAAACATACAGATACCAAAAATTCAAATAAACTTCGAGAGAACTTCAAATCATTCATTCATTCATTTAAATAAACTTCAAATTATATTTCTTGAGGAGACATTTGGTAAAAACATATACAATTTTGATTTTTCAAATGATCTTCGAATAGAAAAGCACGACTAGAATAAAGAAAGAAAGAAAGATGCCCAAAATACGTCTATAGTCGTCGCAATAGATTCTAAAACCAATAATAGCTTTCGTAACGAAAATCGCTCCAGAAGACGGATCATTCTGCCAATAATCACGTCAAAGACAGCCGTCATCTCCCTTGGTGTAGGGAGAATAATAATGAGGTCTCTGGATGCTGGGTAAAAGGATGCTGCTATCTTTGGAATTCAGAGAGAGAGAGAGAGAGAGAGAGAGGAGAGAGAGAGAGAGAGAGAGAGAGAGAGCTCAAATGGCAAGATGATACCTACGGATTTATTCAAGCATGCACTTGTACGGCCAGAATTTGAGAGAGAGAGAGAGAGAGAGAGAGAGAGAGAGAGAGAGAGAGAGCTCAAATGGCAAGATGATACCTATGGATTTAATCAAGCATGCACTTGTATGGCCAAAGAGAGAGAGAGAGAGAGAGAGAGAGAGAGAGAGAGAGAGAGAGAGAAACTTTTTTTAATTAAGATATGTGGATATATTTTGTTTTATTTTTATCTATCAATCTCTCTCTTCCATCATCTATCTACATGTAGTGCTTTTCCGAACCGGACCGGACCTTACCTTATTGCCTTATTCTATGTTTGGGTTCCCCCAGGTCCCTCAGTGTGAGGCACCTCGTATATCCACCAGAGAGTTGCTTATGCATCTTCCGGTGTATTTTGCCTCTTCCAGTCTCGGATGGTCTGGGATGCATCTTAGGTGTTTATAGAGTTTATTCTTAAACACATCTACGCTCACTCCTGATATGTTTCTTAGATGAGCTGGAAGATGGGAACCAGACGGGCGAGTCCCTAAAAATTGAGAATACTTGTTCACCCCGTGTGGCAAACTAAGTACCTAGTTGTTACCCGAAGGTTGCAGGTCGCAGCTATGATGAAGAGAAGAAACTAGACACGAGTGTTTTATCTTTGGCATAACATCAGAACAGCAAGGCCTTGACTTTAGACTTGGAGAACAGCAAGGCCTTGACGAGGTAATCCTTCTCCTACATGTGTGGATGAAGCCTTACAGAAAAATATTCAAAAGATATCTAACCTTCCTGTATATCTAACTAGTGCACGCGACCCGTCAAAAATGACTCACAGATTCAACGCCTTCTACTTTCGTAACTACAACACGACAGTGTGTGGGTTCGAGTGTACCTTTCAGGGTACCACCTCTCACCAGGGTATGATTACTCCCCTCCTCGCCGACCCCGAGGGACGGGGAAAGACCGAGTAGTCACACATTTGGCAATGCAGCTAAGCGTGACCGGTAAGAAATATATATATATATATATATATATATACACACACACACATATATATTTATATATATATATATATATATATATAAAGCACATACTCTTTATTATATACGGGAGATCGTGCATGCATAAATTCTTCTAAGTATCTCTTCCAATCGGTTTTTGTCAATGTATAAAAACTATAATCTTTCAGAATAATAATCAAACTGAGGGTATAGTTCACCAACCGAACCCTATTCCTTTACTGAAACAAGTAAATTGAACAGATATATTTACACAAACGAAAACAATAGAAAACTAGAGGGACACTCAGTAGAGCGCAGATCTCCACCGCGGCCGCTTATTTCTCGATCTTAAACCTTGACCTTTAATCTTAACTTGTATTAATTGACATGGATTTTCATACACTCAAATATGAACCAAGTTTGGAGTCTCAGTGGCAACAATGTCCAAACTTATGGCTGATTACGTGAATTGGACATTTTTCTTGACAGTGACCTTGATCTTTGACCTTCCAAAATTCAATTATTTTCATCTTTTTACATAACAGTTAATCCCTGCGAGTTAGATTACTCTGCAATTAAAATTGTGGACAGAAAGCTATTCACAAACAAACACACACGAACAGGGATTAAAAACAACCTCCTTCCACCTTCGTTGGCGGAGGTAATTTTAATACTACCTACCGCCAATCCGTCCAGTTCTGAAGACCCAATCGAGGCCCAGTCTTGCCTCACATGATTTAGAACAGTGGAGGAACCATTCGAAAGAGGAGTTTCAATGTGGTCTCCCTTTCCTTTCTTCTTCCGTAACCAGGGAGGAATGAGGGTTTCTTCATAAAAGATGCCAACCCATCAACAGAGTGCCACTGAATGGACTGCTAAACAAGAGGGTTGCGTTGCATTATCTCATCGATCTCTTTCGGATATTGTTCCGCTTTGGGAGTTTTTTTCTTCCTTATTTTGCAATAATGTATACGAAACTTTATTGGTATATTTGAAAAAAAAAATGATCAACGTTATTGGTATATTTCTAGCAGCCCTCATCAACATATTTTTTTTCCATTGTTAAAATGCTTTGTTACCAGAGGATTCCTTCATCGGCTCAATAGTATATTGATATAAAAATTGTTTTGTTAAGTTCAATGTTTACCCGGATATCCCACAAACCGAAAAAAAATTTAATCATGTAAATGGTAGTAATTTGCATAGAGTTGGTTAATTTCCCCATACATCTTGCTAATAACTGGGGGTTGTTGAATATTTTGTTTAAATGATATTCCTTACAATCAAAAATTCTCCCAGAAAATATTTGTCAACTGCTTCTCTCTCTCTCCTCTCTCTCTCTCTCTCTCTCTCTCTCTCTCTCTCTGAACGCTAATCAAAAGTCTAATCGTACAATTTCACTCCGTTTAAACCATCGACGGTAGAGAAAGAAACACTAAAACAAGACATTACAGTCTATTGTCTGACCTTTCCTGGTCCTTACTTGGGTGGATAGGGGGAGGTGATCTTTATCATTAATCATTCACTTCATCGGTACATTCCTCAAATGTGATAAACTAATTTATTGGGCCAATTAAAAAAAAGAAATTGGACAAATCCTTCATTTTAAGTCTTTCAAATATATCAATCAAAGCTTTACTCCTCAAATATTTTCACGCAATGCTCAATTGTTTACTTTATCAAGAATGATTAAAAAATAGGATACAAACATTTCTTTAAAACCTCTTATAAGACTTAATTGTAATGGAAATTTACAGTCTCCAAAAACTAGATGAATATTCAATTTTATAGAATATTTTCCAAAATCACTGTGATAAATCTTCATTTCTTAATTTTCCCCAAAATCACTGTTTTAAATCTTTATTTCTTAATTTTCCCAAAAATCACTGTATCTTTATTTCTTAATTTTCCCAAAAATCACTGTATCTTTATTTCTTAATTTTCCCCAAAATCCCTGTTATAAAATCTATTTTTTTAATTTTCTCAAAATTCACTGTTATAAATCTTCATTTCTTTAATTTTCCCCAAAATCACCGATAATTTTTATTTCTTAATTTTCCCCAAAATTTAGTTATTTAACCCTGTTATCAATATTTACGCCAAGGAATGAAATGAAAGATTAATATTATCGAATATTCTTTTCCAAATGATAAATAAAAAAAAATTCATCTTATTGAAGAACTTTCTATAAAGTCTTGACTAAAGACTCTTAATTATACAAAAAAAAAAAAAAAGAAAAAAAAAATCCCACAATCTTCGATAAAAGCTTAATCTTATGGTAGACTTTCCACCACAAAGTTTTGATAAAAGTTATTTCCTCGGCATTTCTTCCCCCAAAATTGATAGACAACTTTAGCTCTATTAAAAAAAAAAAAAAGTCTCTTTCATTCTATCCAAGCTCCAAGTAATTAAGCAAACCTAAGGCTCTAACTGCAGTCATTAAAACATAATTCACATAATTACATTACTTTACATGAATCACATTCATATTAATGACAAAAAAATAAGGTCAAGTATAATATTCACCAAAGTAATTAAGACTCGCTTAATTTGCAAGGACGCAAATTAGCTCAGGGATTTTATTTCAACCTAACGAGAAAAGATATGATTGTGGGTAAGGCAAACAGAGAGAGAGAGAGAGAGAGAGAGAGAGAGAGAGAGAGAGAGAGAGATTATTAAACAAAATGAGATAAAATAAGAATGACTGACACTGTTAAACAAGACAGTATTTGGGAAGACTAATTTGGTCTGGTATTTTATTTTCAAAGAGGTCAATTTAACCTGATTTACTCATGACTGATTCTTTCAATAAAAGATGTCAGTAACATTTTTCTTGCAATCAAAGATGATCTTGAAATAATGGTTCATGTTTGGAGAAGTTCATGTTTTTTTTATACTAATAAAGATATAATTTTAAATCATACATTGTCAATTAAAGTCTGATTTTGGGAGTAAGATGAACCCATTTAAAGAAACCAGAGTTAATCAAGATCTTCGTAGGCAAAGCAAATATAGTTAAGTATAAGCCAATGGAGATTGTTTTTAGCGTATGAATTAATTTGATGAGCAATCCAGATTCTCTCCTCTCTCTCTCTCTCTCTCTCTCTCTCTCTCTCTCTCTCTCTCGTCCTCCAAGTGTAATGATACCACTCTTAACCTACCCAAGAAACCAGCATTCAATCCAGGGTCCCGTAAAAGGAGCTTTGTGAACATTTGTTCCTTTAAAATCTCGTGTGCCACTATTGACTTGAAGCAGTGAAGTGGGTGGATGGAAGCCAATAAAAAAAACGGTTTGAGCCTGAACAAAGTAAACCCCTCTCTCTCTCTCTCTCTCTCTCTCTCCTCTCTCTCTCTCTCTCTCTCTCAAGGGGAAAATTTATAATCAAACTTTATGCAACACTAATCACGCCTTGCCTGTCATACACTTTACATCAGTTTGGAGGGATTTCCAGCCAGAGTAAATTCCAGAATAATATGGTTGTATCACATGCAAACTTGACTTTGTAACTGCAACAACTCGGTGAACATCGCATAGTTTTGGTTCACAAGTCTATACTTCTTCGGCAAAATTCTAAATAGATTTGTTTATTAGACACGCTTAGTTTTAACGGACTTTTAGACTCGCAATTTGTCATGTGTGCTGTCGAGTGTTATTAGAGAGAGAGAGAGAGAGAGAGAAGAGAGAGAGAGAGAGAGAGAATTTTGATTTTTCAAAAGTGCGTAGGTCCTAAAGACGAAGAGTAATATTTAAAAGTACCCACATTCTGCAGGTCCTAGATAAGAATGGTTCTTTAAAATTGATACATATATACATACATACATACATATAAATTATATAAATACATATACATATATAATATATATAATTATATATATGAATACTGTATATATATACATAATATACCTATGTATAATACACATACACATATACTATATATATATATATATATATATAAGTATTATATAGATAGATAAAATACTATATATAC
Organism: Palaemon carinicauda; assembly: GCF_036898095.1. Classification (NCBI taxonomy): domain Eukaryota; kingdom Metazoa; phylum Arthropoda; class Malacostraca; order Decapoda; family Palaemonidae; genus Palaemon; species Palaemon carinicauda. The sequence continues at coordinate 16,446,181 of NC_090742.1, forward strand.
GTATATGCAGTATATATATATATATATATATAAGTATTATATAGATAGATAAAATACTATATATACGTATATGCAGTATATATATATATATATATATATATACACATATATACATACATATACATATATATACACATATATATACACAAACATATATATGCATATATATACACATATATATATATATATATATATATATAAATACATATATACATATATGTACTGTATATACATACATATATATACATACATATATATAAATACATAGACATAAATAAAAATATACATATACAATATGTGTTTAATGTATATATTCCCCGGGATTCGGGGAATCAACCCCGAGTTCCCAAACAATCTTAAGAATTCCGACACTTTCAAATACTTCAAGATCTCCGCTTGGCCTCGGAATCCTTGGAACCACTCGGCATACAAAGCTCGCAACAAAGTCGATACGCTGAGAGAGACATAATGATCCCAGTCCTCGAAAAGAAAAAGAAAAAAAATCGACGTGCAGTTGTCCATAGTTGCAAGGCGAGAAACATATATACAGAATGTGGTAATTTGATGTTTAATAAAAAAAAAAGGTTCAGTTGTCATACGTACAAGGTGAGAATAGTATATACTGAATGTGGCAATTTCTTGTTTGAAAAAAAAAAAGGTTCCGTTGTCATAGATACAAGGCGAGAAACGTATATACTGAATGCGGTAATTTGACATTAAAGAAAAAAAATAAAAAGAAAAAATGATCAGTTGTTACAGGTTTAAGGCGAGAAACTATGTGACGTCATTTACAAAGTCATAAATGATGTCAAAATCAAGATTGAGATGAAGAAATCTGTGACCGCCATTTCAAAAGTCTTGGTTGAAATTAAAATAAAAATTGAAATCAAGAAAACTGTGATCATTTCGAAAGTCTTAACTGAAATCAAAATCAAGCAAGATTAAGATCAAGAAAACTGTGACGTTATTTCAAAAGTTTTAACAAAAATTAAAATCAAGATTTTGATTAAAAAAAAAAACTGACAATATCTCGAAG
>NC_090742.1:16457216-16474716 GCF_036898095.1 Palaemon carinicauda
ATATATATATATATATATATATATATATATATATATATATATATATTATATGAAACAATCTCATTATTGACCCTCTTTCTTCCTCTTGTCTTGTCTGCAGCTCGCAGCTGCTTCTTCTTCTTCTGTCAGATGTAGTTTTTTAGTCAATGAGTCTCGCCTTCCTTTCAGTGCGTTCGCTCATGTGTAATTGCCTGACTTTCATTTGCATCAAACGCTTCCATCTCTCTCTCTCTCTCTCTCTCTCTCTCTCTCTCTCTCTCTCTCTCTCTCTCTCTCTCTCTCTCTCTCTCTCTCTCACATCTTTGTCAATTTATTCTCTTGCCAGAATCTCAGCTATACCCACAGCCAAAATAACTATTTCAAACCATAGGGGGCAGCTATCTATGGCACTCAAATATACACCGGTGAAAGCTATTTAATCCAGATAAATATACATCAGGTGACAGTTATCTAATCCTGACAAATACACATAAGGTGGCAGTTATTTAATCCGGAAAAATATACATCATGACAGCTATTTAATCCCGACAAATATACATCGGTGACAGCTATTTAATCCAGACAATTATACATAGGGTGACAGTTATTTAATCACGACAAATATACATCGGGCGACAGCTATTTAATCCCGACAATCATACATCGGGTGACAGCTATTTAATCCCGACAAACATACATCAGGTGACCGCTATTTAATCCCGACAAACGTACATCGGGTGACAGCTATATAATCCCGACAAACGTACATCGGGTGACAGCTATTTAATCCCGACAAACTTACATCGGGTGCCAGCTATTTAATCCCGACAAACGTACATCGGGTGACAGCTATTTAATCCCGACAAACGTACATCGGGTGACAGCTATTTAATCCCGACAAACATACATCGGGTGACCGCTATTTAATCCCGACAAACATACATCGGGTGACCGCTATTTAATCCCGACAAACACACATCGGGTGACAGCTATTTAATCCCGACAAACACACATCGGGTGACCGCTATTTAATCCCGACAAACATACATCGGGTGACAGCTATTTAATCCGGACAAACATACATCGGGTGACAGCTATTTAATCCGGACAAACATACATCGGGTGACAGCTATTTAATCCCGAAAAACATACATCGGGTGACAGCTATTTAATCCCGACAAACATACATCGGGTGACCGCTATTTAATCCCGACAAACATACATCGGGTGCCTGCTATTTAATCCCGAAAAACATACATCGGGTGACAGCTATTTAATCCCGACAAACATACATCGTGTGACAGCTATTTAATCTCGACAAACATACATCGGGTGACAGCTATTTAATCCCGACAAACATACATTGGGTGACAGCTATTTAATCCCGACAAACATACATAGGGTGACAGCTATTTAATCCCGACAAACATATATCGGCTGACAGCTATTTAATCCCGACAAACATATATCGGGTGACAGCTATTTAATCCCGACAAACATACATCGTGTGACAGCTATTTAATCTCGACAAACATACATCAGGTGACAGCTATTTAATCTCGATAAACATACATCGGGTGACAGCTATTTAATCCCGACAAACATACATCGGGTGACAGCTATTTAATCCCGACAAACAAATATCGGGTGACAGCTATTTAATCCCGACAAATATATATCGGGTGACAGCTATTTAATCCCGAAAAATACACATCGGTGACAGCTATTTTATCCTAAAAAATATTCATCATAAGAGTACCTTTGACATCAATGGAAAAATATCTATAAACACCAATTCTATGGATTTTCATCTGTCGTAATAGAAAATTGACAGATTACGAGAAGTGAAGTAAATTGCAGTACTCGTCAGCTCTTCATCTCGAAGATTAAGGATAAATCAAAGTAGAAGAGTAATTCAGGCGTTATTGAAACCCGTGTCGCGGTTGTGAGATTACTCCGATTAAAAGGCGTGTGTAGGGCCGGCTCAATCGAGAAAAGCAATTAATGGTCTCCATATCAATACTTCGGCTTAGAGGTAGCTATATAGTATCCATGTAAAGCCACTAGGGTAGGGTGAATATAGATTGGATTTTCATAGCTAAAAAAAAAAAAATAGATACTTCGTACATGTATATATGGGAGGTAATTCTTTTCTTTCATGGGGAACAACGTATACAAATACACTCAACATACACCCACCCACACCCATAAGTATGTGTGTGTAAATAAATGAATAAATAAATAAATTGTTATATATATATATATATATATATATATATATATATATATATATATATATATATATATATGTATAATATATATGTATATAATATATATATATATATATATATATATATATATATATATATATATATATATATATATATATACACATACATATATATGATATATTTGTATAATATATATATATATATATATATATATATATACATATATATACATTTACATATATATAATATATATACATACATATATAAATGTATATAATATATATATATATATATATATATATATATATATATAAAATATACAATTAATATATATATATAATATATACAATTAATATATATATAATTAATATATATATATATATATATATATATATATATATATATATATATATATATATATATATATAATATATGTAATATATATAATATATATATATAATACATATATATATATATATATATATATATATATATATATATATATATATATATATATATATATATATATATATTCTGTATATACACATGTATGTATATGGTTTGTGTGTTTGTGTAAAAATTATAACTCCTATGACTTTTCACTGAAAGCCTAAAATCCCAAAGCTTATCCGTATCCTTTACCCCGTTGTGACTCAATAAATATCATTAATGTTACTGGTAGTGAATATTGACATTATGTAGCTTTAATGTCTAATCTACCCCCACCTTCTCTCTCTCTCTCTCTCTCTCTCTCTCTCTCTCTCTCTCTCTCTCTCTCTCTCTCTCTCTCTCTCTCTCCTTACCAGAAAGTGACTTCATTGTTCAATAATTCACTGAAAACAACGGCCAATTTGAACTCCCTCACTGGCATAGAGAGGAGGTTGTGACCTCAACTTCATCTCGTGGAGGAAATAGGAAAGGAAAGGGTAGGGAGGAAGATGACGGGGAAGAGGAGGGAGCGTGAAGAGGAGAGGGGTAGGGGGAGGAGGAAAGGGGAGAGGGGTAGGGGAAGGAGTAAGGGGAGAGGAGTAGGGGAAAGAGGGAAGGAGGTATGGGAAGGGGAAGGGGGGCAAGGAAAGAGGGAGGAGGAAGGGAAGAGGGGTAGGGGAGGAGGAGGAGAAGAGGGGTAGGGGAAGAGGAAGGGAAGAGGGGTAGGGGAGGGGGAAGAAGAAGAGGAGAGGGGTAGGGGAGGGGGAGGAGGAAGGGGAGAGGGGAGGAGGAAGGGGAGAGGGGTAGTAGAAGAGTAGTAGGGGCGGTGGAAAGAGGGAAGGAGGAGAGCGGAGAAAAAGGGAGGAGGAAGGAGGAGAGCGGGGAAAGAGGGAGGAGGAATGGGGAGAGGAGGAAAATGAGGAGGTATAGGAGGAAGAAGGGGAGAGGAGGAAGAAGGGAAGAGGAAGAGGAAGAAGGGGAGAGGAGGAAGAAGGGAAGAGGAAGAGGAAGAAGGGGAGAGGGGTAGGGGAAGGGGAGATGGAAAGAGGGAAGGGGGAGGAAGAAGTGGAGGGGGAAAGATAGAAGGGGACTAGGAAATGAGGGAGGAGGAAGGGGGAAAGATAGAAGGGGGCAGAGGAATGAGGGAGGAGGAAGGGGGAGAAGAGGAAGAGAGGAAGGGGGAGGGGGCGGGATTCAAGACTCTTCTACACCGGCACGTTATAACAGCCGAATGGGAAGCGGCTCTTAGGAGAGTCGGCCTCCTCAAGTTGTTTACGATACGGCGTCTTCTAAGCCTAGTCGTCTGCCGGAATTAATTGACCGAAAAGGATGCCGGACAAAATACTCAATTTTCATTATGATGAGCTCTTCGGATACCAAGTTTGGGAATATTTTCAATTTTTTACGGCCTTTTTTTTTAACTTTTATTTATGGAGAATGTGAGTTTATTATAGATGTCAGATAGTCGAGTTACTATATTGTAATACTATCTATGTTATGCTTATGCATTAAGCATTTATTATTATTATTATTATTATTATTATTATTATTATCATTATTTCCAAAGTTTTATTGAAGTATTTATGAAGTACGGGAATTTATTATAGATGTCAGGTAGTAAGAAATATTGTAATGCATTTCTTTTTATACTTATGCATTCAACACAAAAAAATGCAGCCGTTTCTAGTCCATTGCAGGACAAAAGCCTCAGACATATCCTTAGCCATGTCTGGGAATTGGCCATTTTCATCACCACGCTAGGCAATGAGGATTGGGCCATCAACTTATGTAGACGACAAAGTATTACGTCATCAAGACTGTTACTCTGCTACAGTGTTTGCACAAAACATGAAATAAATTATTGCGACTATTATCAAATTTCCCTAAAATGTCACAGCGACTATTAAAAAATTTCCTTGTAGTGTCATAAGACACTGTGGCGAACCAAATTTTGAATAATAAACTTCCTAAAAAAAAATTTTTTTTCATTTACCAAAAATGTACCGGCAAATAAATGTAACAGGCCTTTTCAAAAGTCTTCCAGTTTCTTAAATAAAAACTACTACACGATTCATTCTTTCTTTAAATCATTTGAAATAAGGAAGGACCAGTGCTTGACATTTAGTTCTTCATTTCAATTAGGAGAAAGAGTAATGTAAACAGGGTGCTCTATTGCTTGAGCTGCAGTTCGAATTCCACATTAAGCAGTAGGCCCCAACATTAAAGATAATTAATAGTCTTGATGCTATAAATAAAGAAAATTTAATAAAATAAAAAAGTTTGACAAAAAAAATATGTTTTTGCTGATATGATAAAGTTGAATCTTTAATGAAAAAAGTTACGTCATAACAACTGCCTGGCATATATATAATCTGTAGACAGAGTTTTCTTGCTTGAGGGTACGCTCGGACACAATTCTTATTTCTCTTCCTCTGGTTTTGTTGAAGTTTTCATGGTTTATATAGGAAATATTTATTTTAATGTGGCTGTTCTTAAAATATTTCATTTTTCCTTCTTTACTTTCCTCACTGGGCTATTTTCCCTGTTGGAGCCTCTGGGCTTATAGCATCCTGCTTTTCCAACTAGGGATGTAGCTTAGCAAGTAATAATAATAATAATAATAATAATAATAATAATAATAATAATACTAATAATAACCATTGAAATATTAGATGATTTATGAAATTAACCCCCACTCCACCAAACAATGACCAAGCTTCTTTCTCAGATACATCATATTTTTACCAAATTTGCATTTCAATATATTTTCATAAACTTCTTAAGCAAATCGTAACTATCTATAGAAAACGTTCCTTTCGATATATTAATTTAATAAACTTCTCAACCAAGTCACAATATTCCATACAAAACGTCATGTCAATGTTAACTCGCACTTCAGCATACTTCGTTATCAATGCCCTAGCAACTTTTATAAACGAATAATTGTGTATATGGAAATACATACTATTATTATTATTTCCAACCCCAACGAACTACCGGACTTCCTTTTGAAGTAGTACATCCCACAATCCATTTTCCTGACTTGCAACGCTTAAGGAAGAACGTCAAAGCTGCCTCGAATAGCTGCAGCATGTTCCAAACTTTACATAACTTAAGTGCTCAGGTCCAGAGAGGCACGCTGGCTTCTTGGGTTAACGGGTTTGGGTCACTCCATCAGAGAGAGAGAGAGAGAGAGAGAGAGAGAGAGAGAGAGAGAGAGAGAGAGAGAGAGAGAGAGAGGGCCGAATCTTACATATATGCCATAAAATTTCATGACCAAGAATGTCGTCTTATTCATTCAAAGGGCAAAACAGTCTATTTAGCTTAAATAATTTACAAAAACCAATAAATGAAATAAATACTTGAAATATATAACAAATTCAACTCAAAAGCAGCAATGCCAAATAAAAAAGCAGCATACTTAACAATTTACATCCTCATACCACATCAAATGAGCATCTGCCGGTCATAAAATGATTGATAGTGTCATCAAAAAGACCACAAAATAAGTACAAGAGTCAAGGCTCATGACAAAGTACCCCAGATTTATGTCATCTTAAAAAAAAGAAAAAGAGAAAAAAAAAGTTTTTGGAGGACGTAGCAAAAAACATAAAAGTTGTTTTTCAATACACATGAAAAAAAAATTCACTGTCAAACGACTCCATTTACGAGGCGATAAACAGAGGTGTAATGGGTCTTCAAATAGGTGACATCGGAGCATCACATCCGAAAGACGACACCAGTGATGTTCTTGGCAATGGTATAAAAGTATTTCAAGTGTCTTAGACAAACATCTTCAGTCTCCCTCAAAATATCCCATAAATTAGATGTGTGACTGACATTATTCTTATGGTCTCCTCTAGATGCTTGACTTAACTGACATTTATTCTTATGGTATGACCATATCTTCTCTCTCTCTCTCTCTCTCTCTCTCTCTCTCTCTCTCTCTCTCTCTCTCTCTCTCTCTCACACACACACACACACACACACAATGACATGTAAGGTTGGGATTGTAAATGAAACCTAGTTATTAGTTACATTAGCATTTAAAATCAAATTTACCCCCCCCCACACACACACACGAATTAAATCTTTTTTTATTGAATTTAGCCATTATATCATCTTTTTTTCTTTAATTTACCCATTATATCATCTTTTTTTCTTAAATTTAGCCATATCATCTTTTTTCTTTAATTTACCCATTAAATCACCCTTTTTTTCTCTAATTTAGTAATTAAATCATCCTTTTTCTTTAATCTACCCATTAAATCATCCTTTTGTTCTCTAATTTACCCATTTAATCATCTTTTTTTAATTTACCCATTAAATCCTCCTTTTTTTCTTTACCCATTAAATCATCTTTTTTATTTAATTTACCCATTAAATCATCCTTTTATATTTGATTTACCCATTAAATCATCCTTTTATCTTTAATTTACCCATTAAATCATCAACCTTCTCCACGCCTCCTCCATTCCCAGTCAATGTGACCGATCCCCAGCACTGCCAGCACTCGCCAATTAACTTTGCGAAGCAACTGCAGCTCCCGGCGCTGGCCGTATTTTTCACACAGGCGCCCAGGTCACATAAATCGGTTAGATTTGCACTTCCAAGGCAGCTCTCCTCCCTTACTACGAGGCTTGAGGTATCTTGTTTTGCTGTCTTTTCCCCAGCAAAAGGATAGATTAAAACCAGCCGTGTTTACCAGCATCCTGTCGTCAAACCTTCGTACCAAAATGCAATTATTATCGATCATAGAACTTTAACTTTTGTTGCAATCTTGGGTGTTTATTCGTTTTAGAGATGATTCGAAAGCGAGAAAATACGATAGCTTAAGACTAATTTTTGTGACAGTAACTTGCCGTCAAACCTTCGAACAAATTGGCAATTACTTTCGTTTTTATCATTTTGAATTTTGTTGCAGTTAAAAAACTGTTTATTCTTTTAAGAGATGATTCTAATACAGAAACTTGAGACTAATTTTTTGACACCTATTTATACTAGTTTGTGACGTTGGTTCACGGGAATGTATCATTCAATTACTAATTGGTCCAAAGTTTGGAACCGAGATGCTAAATAGCGCTGTAAAGTGACCTCGTGTCCACGGCCTTTAATCTAACTAATATATTTATATACAAAAAAAAAAAAAAAAAAAAAATGCAGTGACTTCGTTACCCCTTTGCGACCTACTGTACATATAATTTCACAAGTACTGGACATTAAAGTTCCTTTCCTTGTTTTTGCACAAGCTAACATTACAATAACATGCAATTAAAATTGGAAAGTATCAAAACAAGCTATTTCGAATACATGACCAAGTGTATTTAATTGGCATTTCGCTATTATGATTACTTTCGAAAATGGACGGAGTAATTAAATGGCCACAGTTGCTAAAATTAAATAAGTCATAAATATTTTTTTTCGGGAGTGAATTAAATACAAACATATAAACAAATAGGTATATAATAGTCTTGTGATATCTGAATAGATAAAAATTAGGATTATATTGCAGTAATCTACTGAAATGCCATTAGCTTCACATACACAAAAGTATTTCGCAAACCACTTAGTAAACGATAAACTCATGAGTATATTGCAACAAACTAAAAAATGCCATTGACTCCACATACAGAAAGTCCACAACTGACAAACTTAAAGTTCCAAGAAGCTGTTTGTAAGTCGTTTGTTTGTAGATAGCATTGTTCATAAGTCGAATTCTTTGTACGTTTGTAAGTCGAATTTTGTTACATTTTGGCCTAGGGTAGGGGTACAGTTAGCACCATAACCTACGATTTTCAACTACAGCTAGCACCATAACCTACGATTTTCAACTACAGCTAGCACCATATCCTGCGATTTTCAACTACAGCTAGCACCATAACCTACGATTTTCAACTACAGCTAGCACCATAACCTACGATTTTCAACTACAGCTAGCACGCATACCTACGATTTTCAACTGCAAATGTCAACGAGTATTCCCGTTTTATATTGAATACGACTTCTTGCTTACTACATTAAATTATATACTGTTTTATTATACTCAAAAATTTGCCCTAAAAACGGTAAAAATCCTGGAATAAATGTTGCGAGACATTTACCGGTTTTAAAAAAGGATATATTGACATAAAGTACTGTTTTTACAGTCACCAACCCGTAAAAGATATTACAAGATATTAAAGTAGGGTAAAAATTACGGTCGACTGTATTTTACTGAATTACGTCTGAGAACAGTATATTACTTTTTTTTTTTTTTTTTTTTATTTTTTTTTTTTTTTTTTTTTTTTTTTTTTTTTTTTTTTTTTTTTTTTTTTTTTTTTTTTTTTTTTACAGTGTACTGTATGTAATATCTGAGATTTACAATTTCAATTGGATTAGTGTTTGTAACTGAGAATCTTGTAAGCTGTGGACTATCTGGTTATAGAAAACCATTTCACAGGCTACGTAGTAAACAGAAAACTCAAATAAATGAACAAGATAACAAGAGGGAAAACAGTAAGACGAAACAATCCAACAACAAACGACACTACTTAAAAAAAAAAAAGAAAAAAGAAAGATAAATGAATGGACTGAACAGACCAGCTTTATCAAAGCGCTGCAAATCCCTCGTCTGCTCGATAGCAAAGTCAAGTACGTTAGACGATCAAGCGGACGAATTAAACAGTGGTAGTTAGTTGCTCCAGGGCAGTCAAACCCCACCCACCCCCCTCGCCTACTATCCCAATCCCTATCCCCAGTCCTCAGCCCAGCTTTAATACCGCTGCTTTAGAAGAAAGCTCAGAAACACTCGGAAGGTAATTGCCCTTCCAGCCAGAGAATGAAAAAAAAACAAACATTGTTTTTGTTTTCCTTTGTTCATCTCGCTTTCTCTAACTGCCCCTCTTTATCTTAGTTCTAACATACAGTCACCAACCTCCTATTAATAGATCTCTCTCTCTCTCTCTCTCTCTCTCTCTCTCTCTCTCTCTCTCTCTCTCTCTCTCTCTCAATGCACCTCCACTACAAATTACCCAATCTCTCTCTCTCTCTCTCTCTCTCTCTCTCTCTCTCTCTCTCAATTAACAATATAACTATTCCTCCAACGAAATGCGTCTACCCACTGCCATAAGTATCTCTCTCTCTCTCTCTCTCTCTCTCTCTCTCTCCTCTCTCTCTCTCTCTCTCTTAATTAACAATCTATTCCTTCCATGAAATATGTCTAACCAGTACCGTAATAATCTCTCTCTCTCTCTCTCTCTCTCTCTCTCTCTCTCTCTCTCTCTCTCTCTCTCTCTCTCTCTCTTAACAATCTATTCCTTTAATGAAATATGTCTACCCAGTACCGTAATAATCTCTCTCTCTCTCTCTCTCTCCTCTCTCTCTCTCTCCTCTCTCTCTCTCTCTCTCTCTCTCTCTCAATTAACAATATGCCTTTAATGAAATATGTCTACCCAGTACCGTAATAATAATATCTCTCTCTCTCTCTCTCTCTCTCTCTCTCTCCTCTCTCTCTCTCTCTCTCTCTCTCTCTCTCTCTCTCTCTCATTTAACAATCTATACCTTCCATGAAATATGTCTACCCAGTACCGTAATAATCTCTCTCTCTCTCTCCTCTCTCTCTCTCTCTCTCTCTCTCCTCCTCTCTCTCTCTCTCTCTCTCTCTCTCAATTTACTATAATCTATTCCTCCAATGAAATGTCTACCCAGTATCGTAATCTCTCTCTCTCTCTCTCTCTCTCTCTCTCTCTCTCTCTCTCTCTCTCTCTCCTCTCTCTCTCTCTCTCTCTCAATTAACAACATTCCTTCCATGAAATATGTCAACCCAGTACCGTAAAAATCTCTCTCTCTCTCTCTCTCTCTCTCTCTCTCTCTCTCTCTCTCTCTCTCTCTCTCTCATACGAACCCCTATCCTCCCTAAATTCATATCTGAAAAGTCTCCCTGAGCCTCTCGTGTTCTCCATGCTCGCCACTTCCACCCTTCTGAAATACCTGGACAACACAAATTAACCACCGCTACCTCACCCTCTTTGTCTGGCTATAATTTAAAAACCCCATTGCTAATGAAAGAAAACTTTCTGTAAATCCGGATGTACGTGTGTTTCAATTTAAGCATTTCATTATTTTTCTTTTAAAAACCTTATTCACGGGAGAAAAGTCAGGATTAATTTCTGATAATATATTAAAAAAGGTGGAATATAATCAGAGTAATCCTGTCGGATCATCATTAGTATATTGAGCTCATTATTTTTGGGATTATTTTGAGATTAGTTGTATAAAAAATTAATAAAATGAAAAAAAAAAAATGAAAAATTACCCTCGTATGCAACACTTAAAATTAGAAACTGATCTATTACTTATAAAACAAATCTCATACTAAATATTCTTTGGATTTACAATATCTACCCAAAATACATTATGATCTATGTCTCTTCCAAAAACAAAAAGTAACTTGTTATTTACTATAAATAATATCAACAAATATAATCGCAATAGAAGCCAAGAAAGGATCTTGAACAAACTTCAGAATTAATTCTGACCTACTGACCCCCTGATCCAATTCAATTCTGACCCCTATACCAGATTAACTCAAGCCCCAGGCAAGATATAATCTTAGTGCCATACACAAATTAACAATGCTGGCACCGTAACCAAATTTAATTATGGCCCGAAAATCCAGATTCAGTTTTGAGCCCAACTTCAGAATCATTCTTGATTCCATGTCAAGATTCCAATTAAAAATTAATCCTGATTCCAGGTCCAGATTCTAAGTTGTAACTAACTATTATTCCAGGTGCAGCTTCCAAGTTAGAATTAATCCGGATTCCAGGTTCAGATTCCTAGTTAGTATTGACCCTGATTCCAAGTCCAGATTCCAAGTTAGAATTAATCGATCCCAGGGCTAGATTCCAGGTTAGAATTAATCCTGATTCCAGGTCCATCCTCCAAGTTAAAATTAATCCTGATTCCAGGTCAATATTCTAAGTTAGAATTAATCCTGATTCCAGGCCCAGATTCCTAGTTAAGATTCAATCCTGATTCCAGGTGCAGCTTCCAAGTTAGAATTAATCCTGATTCCAGGTTAGAATTAATCCTGATTCCAGGTTAGAATTAATCCTGATTCCAGGTCCCGATTCCAAGTTCAAGTTAATCCTAATTCCAGGTTCAGATTCCAAGTTCCAATTAATCCTGATTCCAGGTCCCGATTCCAAGTTCGTTAATCCTAATTCCAGGTTCAGATTCCAGTTCCAATTAATCCTGATTCCATGTCCCGATTCCAAGTTCAAGTTAATCCTAATTCCAGGTCCAGATTCCAAGTTCCAATTAATCCTGATTCCAGGTCCCAATTCCAAGTTCAAATTAATCCTGATTCCAGGTCCAGATTTCAAGTTCAAATTAACCCTGATTCCAAGTTTAACCTGACTAAATCAAGATTTAATTAGGGTCTTAGGTCTTTAAGAGAACTCCAAATTTAAAATTACTACCCAGAATTAAATCGAGAACAATTGAATATGAGGAACCTTAAAATTCCCATATGATCATGATTACATTTTAGTACTATTGACAAAATCATGTCGAAAGAAAAGCAGAGAGAGAGAGAGAGAGAGAGAGAGAGAGAGAGGAGATGAGAGAGAAGAGAGAGAGAGAGAGAGAGAGAGAGAGAGAGAGAGAGAGAGAGAGAGAGAGAGAAAACATATTAGCTCCTTGGTAAAGGAAATGAGAAAATGTCCGAAACAAGACAGATGAAAAAACAGGTAAAAACTAATTTGTTTTTTCCCAAGACGTAACAGATTATCTTCTTCAGTCGCTTCTACTAAAGAGAATTTAACATAACACGAGAGAGAGAGAGAGAGAGAGAGAGAGAGAGAGAGAGAGAGAGAGAGAGAGAGAGAGAGAGAGAGAGAGAGAGAGAGAATTGAATTCATAACTGATTAATCATAAATGGATAGATAATGCTTGTTTTTTCATTCCAAGTCAGCAGCTCAAATCCAGATTGACGTAAAATTTAGTTTCTTTTTAATTATGATTTAATTCAAGATACAAACATCTCATCAATGTTAAATTGTCGATTTCAGACTATTTTTGGTCAATTGCAAATTGTAAATAAGAACAATTATCTGGTCGATTGCAAATTGTAAATAAGAACAAATATCTGGTCAATTGCAAATTGTAAATAAGAACAAATATCTGGTCAATTGCAAATTGTAAATAAGAACAAATATCTGGTCAATTGCAAATTGTAAATAAGAACAAATATCGTGCAAGAAACTAAGATAATTTGAAGTCGTGAACAATTTATGAATGATTGATAATTTAGTATCATAACATCAAGGGTCTTTTATGTCGATTGGAGTCTGGTTAATTACGGGTTAATAACTTGAGTAAAAAATAATAATCATATGGCATTTAAGATTGTATATGCCGTGAAGAAGCAAGCAGTGATGTATATGAAGAAAATTGATAATAAAATATTTAAGATTGTATATGCCGTGAAGAAGCAAGCAGTGATGTATATGAAGAAAATTGATAATAAAATATTTAAGATAGTATATGCCGTGAAGAAGCAAGCAGTGATGTATAAAGAAAATTGATAATAAAATATTTAAGATAGTATATGCCGTGAAGAAGCAAGCAGTGATGTATATGAAGAAAATTGATAATAAAATATTTAAGATAGTATATGCCGTGAAGAAGCAAGCAGTGATGTATAAAGAAAATTGATAATAAAATATTTAAGATTGTATATGCCGTGAAGAAGCAAGCAGTGATGTATATGAAGAAAATTGATAATAAAATATTTAAGATTGTATATGCCGTGAAGAAGCAAGCAGTGATGTATATGAAGAAAATTGATAATAAAATATTTAAGATTGTATATGCCGTGAAGAAGCAAGCAGTGATGTATATGAAGAAAATTGATAATAAAATATTTAAGATTGTATTTGCCGTGAAGAAGCAAGCAGTGATGTATATGAAGAAAATTGATAATAAAATATTTAAGATAGTATATGCCGTGAAGAAGCAAGCAGTGATGTATAAAGAAAATTGATAATAAAATATTTAAGATTGTATATGCCGTGAAGAAGCAAGCAGTGATGTATATGAAGAAAATTGATAATAAAATATTTAAGATTGTATATGCCGTGAAGAAGCAAGCAGTGATGTATATGAAGAAAATTGATAATAAAATATTTAAGATAGTATATGCCATGAAGAAGCAAGCAGTGATGTATATGAAGAAAATTGATAATAAAATATTTAAGATTGTATACCCCGTGATGAAGCAAGCAGTAATGTGTATGAAGAAAATTGATAATAAAATATTGAAGCAAGCAAGCAGTACTGATATGAAGAAAATTGATAATAAAATATTTAAGATTGTATATGCCGTGAAGAAGCAAGCAGTACTGATATGAAGAAAATTGATAATAAAATATTTAAGATTGTATACACCGTGATGAAGCAAGCAGTAAGATGTATGAAGAAACTAAAAAAATATTTTCAGCCTCTCCAGGGGCAATAGTTCATTAAAAATAAATAAAATTATTTTATGTTGAAACATTCAAGATTATATATACCGTGAAGAAGCAAGCATTAATTTATATGAATGCATATTAAGTAACATTTTCAGCCTCTCCAGGAGCAATAGTCATTAAAAATTAAAAATAAATAAATAATTTAATATTGAAACATTCAAGATTGTATATACCGTGAAGAAGCAAGCATTAGTGTACAGTATACTAATGCACATTAAGTAACATTTTGAGCCTCTCCAGTAGCAATAGTCCATTACAAATAAATAACTTAATTACAAAACATTCAAGAATGTATATACCGTGAACAAACAAGCATTCACGTACATGAATAAACATCACCCAACATTTTACGGTCTCTCCAAGAGCACACGCTGACATACTGCCCCCATAATCTACATTCGGACCATATTTCTCAACAAATTAATTCATACGTTGCATTGCAATGAGTGACTCTGCGTGGGGAAAAAAACAGCTTCGCAAACAGGAATAATTTTCGTGACAGCTTTATGACTTGCTTTGTTCCTCGCGGTGTGAATAGTCGCACTGACTGGCATTGTTCTTGGTTTTGCTACCAAGCGGTTTTTTTTTCTTTTCTTTTTTTTTTTTTTTTTTTTTTTGCGAACAAAAGAATACTTCCGTTAGGAAAATGAAAGCCAAGACGTTGTTCAAGATGTTGGACATTGTTTTTTGGTTTTGTTACGAAGGGACTTTTCACGAACAAAGCAATACTTCAGTTGAAGTAATGAAAGCCAAGACGTTATTCAAGACATTGGGCATTTTTTTTTTTTTTTTGATACAAAGCAATTTTTAACGAACAAAGCAATATTTCTGTGAGAAAATAAAAACCAAGACATTGTTCAAGACGTTGAAAATTGTTCTTGGTTTTGCTACAAAGTGAATTTTCACGAACAAAGCAATACTTATGTTGAAGAAATGAAAACCAAGACATTGTTCACGACTTTTGGCATTGTTCTTGCCTTTGCTACGAGGTGACTTTTCACGAACAAAGCAATACATTCATTGAGGAACTGAAAGCCCAAGACGTTGGGCATTATTCTTGGTGTTTATAAGAAGCAATTTTTCACGAACAAAGCAATAATCATGATGAAGATCTGAAACCCCAGGCGTTGTCCAAGACGTTGGGTTTTGTTCTTGACTTGGCTACGAAGCTATTTTCTCGAACAAAGCAATACTTCTGTTGAAGAAATAAAATCCAGGACGCTGTTCAAGACGTTGGGCATTGTTCTTGGCTTGGCTACAAAGTGAATGTTCACGAACAAAGCAATATTTCTGTTGAAAAAATTAAAACCAAGACATTATTCAAGACGTTGAACACTGTTCTTGGTTTTCTACGAATAGAATTTTCACGAACAAAGCAATAGTTCTGTTAAAGAAATGAAATCAAAGACGTTGTTCACGACTTTTGGCATTGTTCTTGTCTTTGCTACGAGGTGACTTTTCACGAACAAAGCAATACATTCATTGAGGAAATGAAAGCCCAAGACGTTGGGCATTATTCTTGGTGTTTATACAAAGCAATTTTTTCACGAACAAAGCAATAATCATGATGAAGATCTGAAATCCCAGGCGTTGTTCAAGACGTTGGGTATTGTTCTTGACTTGGCTACGAAGCTATTTTCTCGAACAAAGCGATACTTCTGTTGAAGAAATAAAATCCAAGATATTGTTTAAGACGTTGGGCATTGTTCTTGTCTTGGCTCCAAAGTTAATTTTCACGAACATAGCAATAACCCTGATGAAGATTTAAAATCCATTACGTTGTTCAAGGCGTTGGGTATTGTTCTTATCTTGGCTACGAAGCGTATTTTCACGAACAAAGCAATACTTTTACTGTGGAAACGAAAGCCAAGACATTGCTTGCTACGAACAAGAGAAAATAAGTAACGTACTTGCATTGCCTGCAACCTTTCTGGAAAATGGTGAGCAGATGTTTTAGGGAGTCTTAGAAGACCATCTCTAGCGACATAATTCTATTACTGTTGAGTTATTTGTTTTGAAATACAAACAAAACTAGATCAGGTTATAATCGCATGTTGGGAAACAAAGGGAACGAGAAACTTACATTTTTTTTTTAATAAAATGTTCGAATTCAAATTTCGCAAAAATTTTCCAAAGTATTTTTGGTTTCCCAAAACGTATACACACGCACACAAAAAAAAATTAAATATGCATATATTCCAGAAGAAGATTTTAGTTTTATAGGAAAGAGCGAACATCAATAATTAATAAATGCAAATTAATTTCACATTTGACATTTTGTTTTTCAGTAACGTCACTGCAGAATGCAATTTTTTTTTTTTATTTCTTATTGTAATTTTCAAAGTAAAGTTTCCCATACGACATAAAAATTTTCAAGAAGAAAGGATATGACCTTTTTTATATTTAGTAACGTCATTACAGAATGCATATATATACATTTTTTAAAATAATTCCTTTACTTTATTTTCAAAGGAAAGTTCCCCATAAGGAATATGAAAATCTTCAAAGAGAAGGGATATGAATCTATACGTATGATATATGAAAATCGAACATACGAAAAAGGAGTAATTTAGTTACAATTTTTAACAAACCTGCAATTCTCGAGTTCACTTGTAATCAACATATTTAAAATGTTAAGAAAAGTTGCAATTAAAAATATAGAAAATTAGAGAAGCTTCTCGAACCCCTTTCAGTATAGATTAGCGAATGATCTATCCATATCATAGCAAAGTATTAAAGACAGACTTATATAAAAGAAAAATATATCCATGTCATTTTTTGAATAACTTTTAATCCTTTATTTCGATGTCAATTTTTGGTTTATAATAAATGCAAGTAAATTTAGCCTTCTGGAAGCATTGAAACCGTTGTGGACGCTGTGCACTAATTGTATGTGGTTATTTAAAAAAAAAGAAAATATATATATATATATATATATATATATATATATATATATATATATATATATATATATATATATATATATACATATATATATATATATATATATAATATTAATAATAATAATAATAATAATAATAATAATAATAATAATAATAATAATAATAATCATAATAATAATAATATTAATTTTAATAGTTGTAATGATAAAAATTTTAATTTTGACAATAATAATTATAATAATTTCAATAATAACTTACAATAATTTCACTAGATAAAATCAAATATCATTAGAATAACATCCTTCCACGAATTAGTTATGGCCATCAATTCCAGAGATAAAAGAGGAAAAATCTATTAGAACAATGGTTTCACCAAAGTGAAAAAATGGGAGTTTCACAGATTTGATGTTATGCTAAGTGGGTGTTGAAAAGCAGATTTGTTTGC
>NC_090742.1:16479716-16499716 GCF_036898095.1 Palaemon carinicauda
CCAACGTAAATGACTAAAAGAATCATGAGGTATTGCTTTGACCAATGAAATGACTGAAAGAATCATGAGGTATTGCTTTCGACCAACGTAAATGACTGAAAGAATCATGAGGTATTGCTTTCGACCAACATGAATGACTTAAAAGAATCATGAGATATTGCCTTCGACCAACGTAAATGACTGAAAGAATCATGAGATACTGCTTTTGACAAACGTAAATGACGAAAAGAATCATGAGGATTTGCTTTCAGCCAATGTAAATGACTGAAAGAATCATGGGGTATTGCTTTTGACCAATGTAAATGCCTGAAAGAATCATGAGGTATTGCTTTCAACCAACGTAAATGACTGAAAGAATCATGAGGTATTGTCTTCGACCAATGTAAATGACTGAAAGAATCATGAGGTATTGCCTTCGACCAATGTAAATGACTGAAAGAATCATGAGATATTGTTTTCAACCAACGTAAATAACCGAATTAAATCATGAGGTATTGCCTTCTACCAACGTATATGACTGAAAGAGTCATGAGGAATTGCTTTCGACCAACGTAAATGACTTAAAGAATCATGAGATATTGCCTTAGACCAACGTAAATGACTGAAAGAATCAGGAGGTATTGCCTTCGACCAACGTAAATGACTGAAAGAATCATGAGGTATTGCCTTCTACTAACGTAAATGACAAAGAATCATGAGGTATTGCCTTCGACCAACATAAATGACTTAAAGAATCATGAGGGATTGCTTTCGACCAGCGTAAATGACTGAAAGAATCATGAGGTATTACTTTCGACCAACATAAATGACTGAAAGAGTCATAAAGTATTGCTTTCGATCATCGTAAATGTCTGAAAGAAGCATGAGGTATTGCCTTCGACCAACGTAAATGACAAAGAATCATGAGGTATTGCCTTCGACTAACATAAAATGACTAAAAGAATCATGAGGTATTGCAATCGACCAACATAAATGACTGAAATAATCAGGAGGTATTGCTTTTGACCAACATAAGTGTCTGAAAGAATCATGAGGGATTGCTTTCGAACAACATCAATGATTAAAAGAATCATGAGCTATTGCCTTCGACCAACGTAAATGACCAAAAGAATCATGAGGTATTGCCTACGACCAACGTAAATGACTAAGAATCATGAAGTATTGCTTTCGACCAGCGTAAATGACAGAAAGAATCATGAGGTTTTGTTTTCAAACAACCTAAATGACTCAAAGAATCATGAGATATGGCTTTAGACCATCGTAAATGACTGAAAGAATCATGAGGTATTGCCTTCGACCAACGTAAATCACCGAATCATGAGGTATTGCTTTCGACCAACGTAAATGACTGAAAGAATCCTGAGCAATTGTTTTGACCAAAGTAAATGACCGAAAGAATCATGAGATATTGCTTTCGACAAATATAAATGACACCAAAGAATCATGAGGTAATGTTTGGGACCAACGTAAATGGCAAGTAATGGTGATATAATATACTGTTTTCGACCAACATAAATGACTGAAAGAATCATAAAGTATTGCTTTTTACCAACATAATTCCCAGAAATAATCATAACGTAATTCTTTCAACCAATGTAACTTAAATGACTGAAAGAATCAAGAGGTATTACTTTCTCCCAAACGTAAATAAACGGAAGAATCATGAGATTGCTTTTAAACTCGGGTAAATGACGAAAATTAAAGAATCATGAGCTGCTTGTTTCGACCAAAGTAAATGACCGAAGGAATCATGAGGTTTTGCTTTAGCCAAACGTAAATGACGAAGAATCACGAGGAACTACTTTCAACCAATGTAAAGGACTGAAAGAATCATGATATACTGCTTTCGACCAACGTAAATGACTGAATGAATCATGGTGTATTGCTTCCAGCCAACTTAAATGATAAGAGAATCATAAATCACTACTTTCGACCAACTTAAATAATGACAGAATCTTGAGATACTGCTCTCGAGAAACAAATTACAGAAAGAATCATGACCAACTTAAAGAATTGAAAGAATCATTGGCCATTACCATATATTACCATTTCTTAGCTCTCATGAACTCAAGTTCAGGGGCTTTAGTAGGTATCAATGTCCTTAAGAAGGCAAAGACATTCTGGATTTCACTAATGGAACGAACCATGTAAACGACTGAAAGAACCAAGAGTTACTTCTTTCGACCAACGAAAATAACTGAAAGAATAAACAGTTACTTCTTTCAACCAACATAAATCACGAAAAGAATTGAGCTACTACTTTCGACCAATATAAATGACTGAAAGAATCATGAAGTATTGCTTTTGCACAACGTAAATGACAAATCATCATGGGTTAAAAGTTTCCCACCAACGTATAAGACTGAAAGAATCAAGAGTAACTACTTTCGAACTACGTAAATGACTAAAAAGAATCACGAGTAACTGCTTTCGACCAACGAAAATTACTAAAAGAATCTCGAGTTACTGCTCACGACCACGTAAATGATTGAAAGAGTCGCCACTTACTGCATTCGACCAACGTTAAAGACTGAAAAAACCATGAGGCAAAACGGACTTCGATCGAAATCACTTTGCATATGTTCCAATAACAGCCAGCGATTTGCAGACTACCATAACAATGAATATACTAGAGAGAGAGAGAGAGAGAGAGAGAGAGAGAGAGAGAGAGAGAGAGAGAGAGAGAGAGAGAGAGAGAGAAATGCAAATTAATGTAATAATTTTTCCTGACTTTGTATCTAAGATGAAAAACACGAATGTATACCAACTTGAAAAAATAGAATAAATAAAAATAAAAATAAAAGAAAATAAACAAACAACAACGATAATCCTCCCTCACAGTATCTCTGTTACGACTTAGTTTATATGCACACATTGAAAATCACCCTAACCTTACGACATATAAATTTGAACGAGCACAAGAGTAAACAGGAGTAATTGAAAGAAATGTTCCCTTGAATTTTCAACAAACTTTTTACTGTAAAATAGCAATGAATATGACATATGTATTCTAATAAATGAAAAGATAAGTACAATTTATATGCTTAGGAGTATTACCAACATAAACCCCAGACTCGAAGATAAATGCTAGATTCCTGAACTATTTTGAAATAAGTAGTTTTCTCGTCAATTGCCAGCTAAGCAAGACTTAAATGTCACAGTAATAGAATGAAGGATATTGCTAATGCCGAGAACGGTGGAAAAAAAAAAAAAAAAAAAAAAAAAAAAAAAAAAAAAAAAAAAAAAAAACAGCAACAACACTATCAATGCAAATAAATGTTTTGCAATAACTGAATTCGCTTTCACAGACCTGGGTGCTGTAGCCCTGCCCTGGGGAGACCTTTCAGAGAAGATTGGTAACTGAAGGGAAACCTCTTAGTTGTATTATGAAGTAAAAGATCGATAGCAAAATGGAGTTACAAAAATAGGAACGAGGTTGAGTAGACAGCACATTTTCATATATTTAAGTTATCTCTTCTTGAGTTCCAAGATCAAAAGTCACGATATATTGGACCCTTAAGCAAGGTCCTTTAAATATACTCGAAATACATCTAAAAGACCTTGTCCTTAAGGTTTGAAATAAACAAAACTTATTTAACCACTGTATCTAAAGTACATTTCCCTCAAGTTCTAAAGAAAAAAAAAACACTTGTAAGAGTTCAATATTTGATTAATATATTGATATGCCCACAAAAGATTCCTATAACGAAAACGCAAACATATCTTCTATCCAAAAATCTCAGTGAAGAAGGTTTTAGAAGAAAATTTCACAGAATAAAAGGATTGCCCTTTTCGTTAGATCTAAGACTGACATGACATTATACGTATTAAATACCTTCACTTGGAAATATTGTTATGGCAAGAAAAATTGTAAATACAAAGAAATTAGTAAATTTATAACATGGGTATACAAAGAGAGTGGTAAAGTAATAATTAATTATAAACTCATAAGCTTACCTTTGCAGGTTTTGAAACACAGATATGCACCAACTGCTTACCTGAAAATGTAAAATAAATAAATTACAAAATGAATTTTCTAGGGGATTCCTTATTTGCTAACTGGATAAATAATGGACAAAACTCCAATGGGGTTCAATACATAATATAATGTTTGTATAAAAATCCATGAAAAATGGTTTGTGAAAGATCATTTCACAATGTGTGTTTAGTTTTCTTTATAGATACTATACATTTTTTACAACAGTTATTTTCTAGATAATACATTTTCACCATATTTACTACATACCTTAATGTCTTGTTTGGTTAATTTTCTAAACATCTTAATTTATCACGTTTTTTCTCTTGATACCATTATACCTGGCAAAGTATTTTTTGGATACCATAGATTAAAACCATGCTTGGCTTCTAGAGACCTTATTTTTCCGTTTATCTTTAGCATACCAAATTTAAAAATCCATTTTCGAAAAGCAAATGTATTTTTGCAATGTACTTTCTACAAGAATTTCTTTGCCCTGTTTATTTTCTAAGTAACCAAATTTTCGAAGAAAAAATCTGGATAGCCTCATTTTTACCATGATACATGATATTCTACATTCTA
This sequence comes from Palaemon carinicauda, assembly GCF_036898095.1. Lineage (NCBI taxonomy): Eukaryota > Metazoa > Arthropoda > Malacostraca > Decapoda > Palaemonidae > Palaemon > Palaemon carinicauda. The sequence goes on from NC_090742.1 coordinate 16,484,275, forward strand.
CATGTACTTCACTAACACTGTAGACCTGTACGTTCAACGTAGTAAAAACATCTGTCACAAAACTGTGCAAAAGTGAAAAATATTGACAACACATTGCAGCTATGTCATTCTTCTAATTGGTAACAGAATAATTATAATTCGAGAATCGAAATTGAGAAATATTTCGTTCCAGAAGAAACTTCAGACTTTCTTGTTCTGTAAGGGTTTCGATAATGTGGATTTAACAATAAACACCAGTTATGCAATGTAATAAGCAAAATACCTAAGAATATATACGATAAATTGAATGTGTACAGTATGTCCTATGTCCTGTAGTGAGTAGGGTTCCACTGCGTGATATGACCAGGAAAGCAGCCCTTAAAGTAAAGTTCAAATAACAAAGTCCATCATAACCAAATTATATTCATAAAATTTTTTCTTTAAGCCTCAAAGTTTTCAGTATTACTCCCCTAATTAGTTAGTATGTCCTTAGATTTTCCCAGTATTTAATAATGAATTAATCTTTGGGACAATATGGCGAACACCTATTTTTCCAGGCTGGTTTGTCCAAATTAATAGAAACTTCTTAACAGTCCCCGTCCATATATAACTACTCTAGGTGAGTTGTGCAGTTCGAGTGAACGAAAATAACAGCCCGGATTATCATACTTTAGTTTTAATAACATAATCATTGCTATAAAAATTATTACAAATATAACCGATATTGTAATTTTGAAACATTAGCACACGTTACGCCTTATAAATTTCATTTAGAGTAATGATAATTTCCATCATATCTAAATTCCGGAGCCTGGTGTCACCTTTGAGAGTAGCAAACAAATATTTGTCTGCTACGTTCCAGAAACACTGAATGAACAAGACATCGCTATTTATGGCAGAGCACATGTCATTTGCTGAGGAGTCAGGGGAACTGGAGGTATGCACCTGTATATTATTAGCCTGGGCATTTAGAGATGGAAGGTGTTTATCGATGTTTTCCAGGACAATTTGGTACACGTTGAGAAATGTTTGTGTTCTTACGTCAGTTTGAGTAGAATGGTTCTCGGTAAGGGCGTACCCACACAGGTTTCACCAGTCAGTTATGTACACAAGGATGCCTTGTAGACGGGAGATTCATGACAGGTGATCATTGCATGAATGAAATGATGTCTTCGACCTTTCTTTTAATAGATGGGATGTCAAACTTCAACTTGCGATAAGCTCAGAAGATCTAAATTCCGTACCAGAGCCACGGATTACATATATTAATTTCTTTCTTTCAATATAAGGAAAGTCAAACTTAAACTTGCGATAAACTTAGAAGACCCAAATTCCGTACCAGAGCCATGGATTACATATCTTAATTCCTTTAATATAAGAATATAAGATAAGTCAAACTTGAACTTGGGATAAGCTTAGAAGATTCAACTGTCATACCAAACCATGGATTGCATATCTTAATTCTTTTCTTTTTACAAAAGGGAAGTCAAACTTGAACATGAGATACAATTATTAGATACAACTGTCATACCACAGCCATAAAGATACGACGAATCTAACCGTCTCAGAAAGGTAGAATTGCTATGGGCCAAACTGAAGCCATTCAACAAACTCTAATTATGTCCTTTAATCCATAAATGTATTTATAATTACGAATTGTATCACAATAAGCTAGTCTACACTATCACAACAAGACTCTCAATTATTGTTTATTCTTAAAACCACGGATAGGACCACCTCTAAGGAAAGATCCTTGCTGGTATAAGGCCGGCTTTAAGCAAATTGAAAGTTACAAAAAGAAATACTGTATTATATTTCTTACCATTCACAGAATGCTGCTGCCTGACATGCACAAGGAAATTTACCGTAGTAAAAAGAAATTAATAACATACAATATTATCTTTAACTTACTCGATAAACGTTGTAATTTTTTCTTTATAGACAGTTAAACTTGGAAATAGTCTTCCATATATTTTAGGTACAGCTCAGTTTCAACAAATATAATTAAAGTAGCCCTATTTTTTCTTTTTGCTCTCAATCCCCTTGAAATATAAAATACGTAAATTTCATTTCTGTGTGAAATGAGCATTCTCCAAAGGTAGTGATAATGTAGTTTAATCACAATCCTAATCTACTTCCTTTAAATATTAAAAAAAAAAATAACCATCGCGTCTATTTTACATGTAAATGAGGCTCCAAAAAGAAGGGGACAAAAGTCAAGACTATTAAGTAGGTGGCATTCATGTTTCACAAATGTAAACAAAAATTGGAAAATAATTTTTTATATATAAAAAGTAATCAAAATGTAGATTTGCTGATTTATGGAAATAAGGCCATATGAACTGGTGCTGGAGCTGAGAGAGAGAGAGAGAGAGAGAGAGAGAGAGAGAGAGAGAGAGAGAGAGAGAGAGAGAGAGAGAGAGAGAGAGAGTTACAAGGATTTTGGTCTCAGACTGTTTAGTCCATCGGGGAGACTCCATTTGCTCTTGGGTAGAGCAATGAATTTAAACATTTAGAGAGAGAGAGAGAGAGAGAGAGAGAGAGAGAGGAGAGAGAGAGAGAGAGAGAGAGAGAGAGAGAGAGAGAGAGAGAATTACAAGGATTTTGGTCTCAGACTGTGTAGTCCATCGGGGAGACAATTTGCTCTTGGGTAGAGCAATTTAGTTTAACCATTGAGAGAGAGAGAGAGAGAGAGAGAGAGAGAGAGAGAGAGAGAGAGAGAGAGAAGAGAGAGAGAGAGAGAGAGAGAGAGAGAGAGAGAGAGATGACTCAGCAATTTTTCTCAATCTCATAATTAGCGGAGATTCCCCATGACCTCAGCATACACCTTACTGTTCCCACATCTCACTTGGTTTGCACGAATGCACTGGTCCGCATCAGTCTTAAACACATCCCATTCCGTAAATCACCCACCCTGACCACCCCTCCCCCCTCCCCCCTCCCCCCCCCCTTTCAGATCAAACCGGCTTGATCTAAAGTAAACCAACCAGCCAACCGAATCGCTGGCTCTTACGAGTGAGCCCAGAGGGAGGATTCCCATTAAGATAAAGGCTATCGCTTACTTTGTGTAGGCTTCAGATGGTTTAACTTAATCTTTTTTTTTTTCAAACGTTTTCTTTGTATTTCAGTATCATCACCATAGAGGAGAAACCTTTTTACATTCCTAATACATGGTTATCTTTCTCGTAAACCAATTAAAACCAGACATCATACTTTTTTATCTTTCTGAAGATGTGTGGGCTTTAGGCTCCCATTTGATTGTTAATTACAATAGTAAAGTTTATGGTATATACAACATTATAAATAAAATCCAATACTTGAATTATGCATTCAGATTATTCCCATACAATTCCTATTAGTAAATTTGCGTACAGTTAAAAGGTGTGTGTGTGTGTGTTTGTGTGTGTGTGTAACATTATTATCATCATCATGATTACTAGCTAAGCTATAACCCTATAGGGAAAAACGGAATGCTATAAGCCCAAGGGTTTCATTAGTGGAAAATAGCCCAACGAGGAAAGGAAATATATAAACTACATGGGAAATAACTAATAATGAATATAAAACATCTCAAGATGGGTACATACATACATACATATACCAAGGCAATTCCCCCAATTTTGGGGGGGTAGCCGACATCAACAAATGAAACAAAAACAAAACGGGGACCTCTACTCTCTACGTTCCTCCCAGCCTAACAAGGGACTCAACTGAGTTCAGCTGGTACTCCTAGGGTGAAACAGCCCTCCCTCCCCCGTTATCCACTGTTCAACAATAAAACAATAAAACATTTACTGCAAATTTGAGCTTCTTTAGTTCCACTGATATATATATATATAGGTATGATACAGTACAACTTTTCTACATAAGGTATTATGTATACACCTAGCACATTTCTCAATGTTTTTTTATTCTATTTTGTCAATAACTAAACATAGAAAATGAAAATGCAGGTTGGAGAGATTTCTATAGGTTTTTTTTTCACAGAACTTGCTAAAACTTGAAAAAAAACTAATAAAAACATGAAGTGAGATAACATATATCAAACAATACAGTATTGTATGTTGGCAATAACTCGAGAACATAGATAATGAAAATGTTAGTTGGAGAGACTTCTGTGTGTGTTTCTTTTTTTATTTTTTACAGAACTTGCTCAAAATGAAAAAAAAAAGCTAATAAAAACATGACGTGAGAGAAGATATATCAAACAAGACAGATATATCAAACAATACAGTATTCTATGTAGGCAATAACTCAACAACATAATGGAAATGCAATCTGGAAAGAATTCTATATAGTTATTTTTTTCACAGAACTTATTCACAATTAGAAAAAAAAAAAATGACACGAGAAAAAAAAAATATATCAAACAATACGGTTATCATTATGTAAAATATCATAAGAAAATCCCTCCAGTGTAAAGGAACGCAGGGTGGGCGAAATAATTCTGGCCCAATGTGAAACAAAACCACATAATGAATATTCAAGTGACGTAGAGGATAAAAATAGACATAGGAGATAAAGAGAAAGTGAATATTCATGAGACGAACGTTTATTTTTTATATCTGGTGCATTCTCAAAAAAGGCAAGGTAAATTTTATCATCCATCAAGATGCTGATAAAGATCCGTATGTGTATTATTATTATTATTATTATTATTATTATTATTATTATTATTATTATTATTATTATTATTATTATTATTCTTACCCTAGTTGGAAGAGCAGGATGCTACAAGGCCAGGGGCTCAAACAAGGAAAATATCCCAGTGAGGAAACGAAACAAGGAAAATATCCCAGTGAGGAAACGAAACAAGGAAATAAATAAACTACAATAGAAGTAATGAATAATTAGAATAAAATATTCCAAGAACAGTAACGACATTTAAATAGATCTTGATAAAAAAACAAGAGGAAAAAAAATAAGATAGAATAGTGTGCCCGAGTGTACCCTCAAGCAATAGAACTCACCCAAGACAGTGGAAGATCGTGGTACAAAGGCTATGACACTTCCCAAGACTAGAGAACAATATTTTACATTTTATGAAAGCGGTTTCGACAACGTAATCCCTATCACATTACTTAATGAGGCAATATCTTGCAGTCAGCGTTCAGTAATGAGGGTAAAATTAAATTCGCTTGTTAATACCTTGATTACTCTTGTGACATTCGACAGTATTTCCCATGTTGGCCCGTTATCCAAAAAGATGCTGACAGTGAACACTATCATAAGCCGTATATTATCTCACTTAGCAAATGTAATATCAATGACTGAGCAGTTTTACAAACGGTGGTTTTACACAGGATCCACTCTTGAGTGGATCCTGGTTTTACAGACCAACCATTGTATATTGGATCGAATATTACATCACTGAGTGAATCATTGTATTATTAACTAAACACTGTCAATCACTAACTATCAGTTGTAAAGACCGTGCAATATATTTTCTACTGAACATTATATCATTTAATGTACAGTTGGATACGGGAGTCCCTGGCATACCTTGCTCCAAAGACGTGTAAACGTCACACCCTCATTTCGCAGCACGTAACCAAACAGATAGCGTAGGGAGAGATGGCCGAGGTCGTGAGGGAGTTTAATCACAGAAACTCTCCGTGCAGTGAGGGTATGGCTGGGTGTACTTGTTCAGAGCGAGGTATACCAGGTATTCCTGTGTCCAACTGTACAGTCAATCACCACAGGTATATTGAAGCATCTACTAAACAATGTATGACCGAACATTGTATTATGGAATGAATCATACCACAGAATGGGCATTACAATATAGCTCTACTATTTTATCCTCAAGAGAACATATTAAAACCTAATCGAACATTATAATTAGTGTTGTATAACTGAACATACATTGTATCAATTGTCAAACACAGCATCATTGATTAAATGAACAAGTATCTTCAACATTGCACCACTGGCAGATTGAATGAACGACTGGGCTAGAATTGTTTTACTTATAAAAAATGTTTTATCAATGAGTAATCGATACTTTGTTATGAAAACAATACATCATTGAGCCACCATTGTATTACTAAGTGGACTGGGTTGGAATTTGGGGGATATAACAAGAGGCTGGGGCCTGTGGGGCCATTCACCACCTAAGTGCGGCTGTGAAATACCCCTTTGTTGATATTATTACTAGCCAAGCTACAACCCTAGTTGGTATAGCAGGGTGCTATAAACCTAAATACTTCCGGAGGGAAAAATAGCACAGTGAGAAAAAGAAATAAGAGAAGTAATGAATAATTAATATAAAATATATTAAGATCAGTAACAATATTAAAATATGTTTGTCTTATATAAACTATAGAGAGAGAAACTTGAGTCAGCATGTTCAGCATAAGAATATTCGCTGCAAGTTACACTACGAAGTAAAACCAAAGAGGTTGGAAGACAAAATAGAAGAAAGGAAGCAGGAACCGGGATAATTTAGAAGAAAGGAAACAGGAACCGGGATAATTTAGAAGAAAGGAAACAGGAACCGGGATAATTTAGAAGAAAGGAAACAGGAACCGGGATAATTTAGAAGAAAGGAAACAGGAACCGGGATAATTTAGAAGAAAGGAAACAGGAACCGGGATAATTTAGAAGAAAGGAAACAGGAACAGGGATAATTTAGAAGAAAGGAAACAGGAACAGGGATAATTTAGAAGAAAGAAAACAGGAACAGGGATAATTTAGAAGAATGTTAAGCAAATGCAGCTAGAGACAGAAAGAAACTAGAGGGGCACTCAGGGCGCAGACCTCAAGCGCGGCAGCTCAATTCTTGACCTTTCGCTTGACCTTAACCTTAACGTGTATTAATTGGCGTGGATTTTCATACACTCAAATATGAACCAAGTTTGAAGTCTCTGCGACAACGATGTCCAAACTTATGGCCAATTACGTGAATTAGACATTTTGCTTGACTGTGACCTTGATCTTTGACCTTCAAAAATTTAATAAGTTCCAGCTTTTTACATAAGTTAATCCCTGCAAGTTTCATTACGCTACTACTATAATTGTTGCCAGGAAGCTGTTCATAAGCACACACAAACAGGGGTTAAAACATAACCTCCTTCCAACTTCGTTAGCGGAGATAAAAAGCATCTTTAAAGTACTGTCTACAATAGACTGCATGAGGTGCACTGAAGGCACTATCACAACAACCCCCCCTCCCCCCCACTAATGGGTATCACCCAGTTGACAATGTATTATTGAAATAATACTATTATTTGCACCACTGACCAAACATCACTATCACCCAATCACAAGACCAGCATCTCTCTGTCACCGTCTCTGCCATTCCCTGTCACCCCTGTTATCAGGAACCACACTGGAGGTGCCTTATCTGATGGCCGTCTTCCACGGACGACACCACGGAATATATGACTTAAATTCAATACTGTTTGTCTCTCCTCCCGCCATTGGTGCATATATTCTATTTCTCATATAGATGTGTATATTTATATCTAGTGAATTTCGAGGACTTGACTTTTTATACTTTAGGGGAATAAGTGGATATGTTTCCAAAAATAAAAAATAGTTACATATCTTTAATCGATTTAGTTTTAATTAAAAGGTAACGTATAGGGAATCATAAAAGTAACGTATAGAGACTTATAAAACGAAATCTGATATTTTTTTTATTAGAACTATCAGAGGTAGACTTACTGTCAATAATGATTAGAAACCACTGAACGTCCGAAATTAAGATGATAGTGGTCACAAGACATGGGAACAATTGAATTGGGGCAATATAATTCTTAAACAGAAAAAAAATGAAGCTATTTTTCTGTAACAGCTGCAATGCATTTTCGATCTACAAAACTGTTGGTTAAAAAACCTAATTTCCGAATCTCTTGTAGAATAAATAAAAATATACTTTAAGTGGTCAAATGCAAATTCTTGTAAGGTCAAAGGATATAAAACAAGTGCAGTTCAGCTGGGGGCTGAAGGAACGCTGCAAACACACTAAATTAATGCCTACAGTACACCGCATGAAAAGCACTAATGGCTTTGCATACGATTGACCATGGTGCCACGTTTCCTACCTTGCTAGGCAGTCTTATCCAGACTGCTTTAGATGCTGGAATATCTGTCAACGATGCTAAAATGATTGCCACTTCTGCCTAATGATCATATATTTTCATAAAAAGCAATGAACTAGGTTAAAATAATATAGGAACTTCTTTAGTCTGTTTCAAGTCTCAATTTCCTAGCATACTAGCCAGTCTTTAATCCCAGACTGCTTTAGATACAGAAATACCTATCAACGATACTAAAATTACTGCAACTTCTACCAAAGGATCATATTATTTTCATAAAAACCGACGAACGGAGTTGAAAAAAAATAGGAACCTCTTAATCACTTTCAAGTCAATTTCCTAGCAAGCTAGCTAGTCTTTAATACCAGACCTCTAGGCTACCCAAAACCCCCAATCCTTAGCTCTTAAGGATGGCGAGGTTGTAGCGACCAAAGGAAGTAACGAATTAGAGCGGGACTCGAACCCTAGTCTGGCGATCACTAGTAATGGACGTTACCAACAGGCCACCAAAACTTTAATTCATGATATACTAGTCTGTTAATGTATAGTTTCATACTTCTTGAAGTATCACTTGGAAACCTCTTGAGTCTCTCTAGAGCAGTGTTTCCCAACCCTGGGATAAATTACCCCAAAATGATTGCCATTTCCTACCAAAAAAAATCATATTTTGTTTATAAAAAAACGATTAACCAAGTTAAAAATATAGGTACATTTCCAATCTCCTTCAAGTCTCAACAACACACTTTAGCTGGAATGTAGTGGCAAGTCTCAAAGCGTGTATCTTGGATCTTGTCTGATAATGGGAAAATACATTTCTGGGGTTTTGCCAACAAGAACCTAAACAATATTTTAGCAAATCCAACTTTCTCATCTCTTTCTTCCTGTTGGAACTTTTATGGTTATTTCTTAAAACCCTTTTCTTTCACGGTTATTCGAATTCAGTGTTTTAGTTTCTTGCCCATTAAAAATCCCACAATTTCAACTATATTTAATCATTACAAAATTTTCAAGACTATAGAAATTTATAAGAATCTGCAATGCATCCAGCCTGCGGTGCATCTTAAATACTTAGTGCCACAGCCTCTGTACCATGGACTTCCACTGTCCTAGGGTAGAGTTCTCTTGCTTGAGGGCACACTAATCTATCTTGTTTCTAATCCTATTGTTTAGTTAAAGTTTACGTCGTTTATACATGAAATATTTATTTTAATGTTGTTACTGTTCTTAGATATTCTACTTTTTCTTGTTTCCTTTCCTCACTGGGCTATTTTCCCTATTGGAGCCCCTGGGCTTATAGCATCCCGCTTTTCCCACTAGGGGTGTAGCTTAGCAATTAATAATAATAATAATAATAATAATAATAATAATAATAGATGAATTAGCCTTTACTTTAATTTGTCATGAATTCCCAGAGATATAAAAATATCTAATCCTTCAAATTAACATTAACTGATCCTAAAATCTGTAAAAGTTTAACCAAACCATCTTTCTCTTTCACCTTCAACCCCATTATCTAATTTAGTCTACTGCTAATGCCTCAGAGTCAAAGGCTCATTAAATAATTCATATTATTATCATTATCATTTTTATTATTACCATCATCATTATCATCGTTATTAGAAGCTAAGCTACAACCCTAGTTGGTAAAAACAGGATGTTATAAGCTGAAGGGATCCCAACAGGGAAAATAGCCAAGTAAGGAAAGGAAACAAGAACAAACTATAAGAGAAGAAATGAGCAATTAAAAAAAATATATATATATTTTAAGACCAGCTACAAAATTAAATTGAATCTTTCATATATTAACTATAAAAAAATAAGTGTTAACATTCGCGCTTCAAGACATTAGGGAACATTTATCCACTTCTCTTGACGTCTTTTGGCCATTTGAAAACTTTTAGTTTACTGCCAATTTGGGTTTTTTCTTTCAAGATTTATTTGATGAGAAGAAAACTCAGCATCTTTATAACCCATTTAGATGCTCAAATTACTTTCAGAAGAGTTGAAAGAACCAGACCTACATGGCTAAGGATTAAGAAGCGCGAGGTAGATGAAGATGAATAGAGAAGTATTGAATTAAAAGCTCAAGATAGAGACGACGGGAAATCTAACCAACGCCTATTGACGCAGGGGGCGTCAATAGGCGTAGGAGGAGATGACGATGATGATGATGTCAATTCCATTATTCTAGTCAAAATTAACTCGTATAATTAGAAAGTCAGAATTCCAATTCTGCATCCACATTCTAACAGGAACAACAGAACATCAATCTCTCCTGACTACTAGTGCTGTCATGCATGAATTATTACTTAGTAAATTTCCCCACCGAGTTTTGGATTAGATTAAAGGAATTTGGGCTAAATACCCCAATACTGAATGCCTCCAGTGCACCGCTTGAGATGCACTTACAACACTACTGTGTGTGTGTGTATATATATATATATATATATATATATATATATATATATATATATATATATATATATATATATATATATATATATATATATATACATGTATATATATATATAAATATAAAAATATTTATATTTTTATGTATACATATATGTATATATATACATATATACATATACACACACACATATATATATATATATATATATATATATATATATATATATATATATATATATATATGTATACATACATACATATATATATATATATATATATATATATATATATATATATATATATATATATATATATATATATATATATATATATATCCAGACACGCTCTATCATATAGTGGAGATTAATATTTCTCAACTCAAGTGAGCAATGTGCCCAAAAGCTACACGAGATCACAATCGCAAACTAGCCTCATCTTATATGAAAAAACGAGTAAGTCAAAAGTTCGTTTCCTTATATAAATGCAAATCAAGGCTCCTCGACTCACAGACATTTGCCTCCAACGTTAAGTTAATCTGATTATAAAGAATGAAATAAATCTTTAAAGTGCGGAGCCACTAGCCGCGGCCATAACTCCAAATGACCCTCATAAAATGGCGCGCTCCTATAAATGAAGCATTCTCGCCGGCTAGGGTAAGAATCGTGTGTGTTTATACAAATATGCATATATTTAGGTCACAGCACATGAGGGTACACACACACACACACACACACACACACACACACACACACATATATATATATATATATATATATATATATATATATATATATATATATATATATATATATCAAATCTAGACTTATATAATATAATACATATGTCTATATAGCTATACACACACACACATACTACATATGTCTATATAGCTATACACACACACACACACACACACACACACACACACACACACACACACATATATATATATATATATATATATATATATATATATATATATATATATATATATATATATATATGCCAAAATAATGATATGTAAATATATACATATGCATACAATATATTAAAATGGGTGGCACCATATGGGGTTATACTGCAGTTTCCGGCTAAGGCTTAGTGATTAGTTCATTTAACTACCCCAGTTTTTTTTGGATAAGAAAAACATATGGGCAAGTGCTCCTGCTCACCCATACTCTAATAAAATAACTAAACAAATAATGATGGTAATATAAGAGAGGATCGAGATGGAAAGTTCTCACAAACCAACTAGACGTTCAGTGTAATGTTTTCAATTCTGTTTACTTACAGAAGTCAAAATAGTGGGCAGACTGACCCCAGATTGGAGGACGACAAGTAATGATCGGCGAAAAACCAAGATTAATAGTTAAAAATTTGCAGTCAAAACGGTAAATATCTGGCATAATTTATTGCATGATTTTTACAGTTTTAAAAACGGATATATTGACGTAAAGGAGTGACATTACCCGTAAAATATACAAAGAACGGTCGCCTGTATTTTACTGAAATATGGCTGAGAATTTTTAACAGTGTAGAGTACATAATCTATCAATCCTGGAGTTCTCAACTCGTAGGATATCGTATTTAAACAAGAAAATGTAGACTGAAACTACAGGAGAAGGTTCCTTATTCTAGACTGTGGAAAGATTCGCGAGAGAAGTTTATTCCTCTGCTTATGATGCAGGCGATTTCTACACCTTATCGCTATGCATTGAGTGAGAAGAGACTCCTCTTCAGAGCAGAGGGGGAAAGAAGAATACCAAGATGGAAGTGGATAAGAAAATGGTGGGAGGAAGGAGAGCTTTAAAAAAATCGTCGTATAAATGAAGTAGGATATTACAAGAATGGTTTCAGAGATTCGTAACATTATGGTATATGAATGAGATGGTCCATAATAACTTAAAATGGGTGTTGATTTTTATGTTCCTTTCATGGCTAAGAGAAACTGAGATGATAGAAATACGAGGGAATGTAAATAGAAATTATCTCCAGCGCTGTGCTTTCCAATTAAAGGGAGAACAATAAATTAGGTTAATTGTATAGAGGGACAGTACCAATTTTGTTTTTCCATATTGATATATAGAGGGACAGTACCATTTTTGTTTTTTCCATGTTGATATATAGAGGGACAGTACCATTTTTGTTTTTCCATATTGATATATAGAGGGACAGTACCATTTTTGTTTTTCCATATTGATATATAGAGGGACAGTACCATTTTTGTTTTTCCATATTGATATATAGAGGGACAGTACCATCTTTGTTTTTCCATATTGATATATAGAGGGACAGTACCATTTATGTTTTTCCATATTGATATATAAGGACAGTACCATTTGTTTTTCCATATTGATATATAGAGGGGCAGTACCAATTTTGTTTTTCCATATTGATATATAAAATGACAGTACCACTTAGGTTTTTCCATATTGATATATGGAAGGACAGTACCATTTATGTTTTTCCATATTTATATATAGAAGGACAGTACCATTTATGTTTTCCATATTGATATATAGAAGGATAGTACCATTTGTTTTTCCATATTGATATATAGAGGGACAGTACCATTTATGTCAATTACCTTAATTAGATGTCAGGATGCCAGAAAACCACAAATCAATCATTCAATTTTCCATATTGAATATTTTCTATCCATAGAAAATTAATTCATGAACAAAATAAGCAGCGAATTCTACTTTATAGCTATCTAAAATATTCATACCTATCGAATGAATGAGTTAAGTTATCTAAATGTACAGTTTAGTTAACTTTTCTATGTAACTACTGTTAATCACTGAAATAATTCCTTATTACTTTCAAATGTTCCATGGATTCATGATCTCGGATATGTGCAATAAAAGAATAGGAACAAAAGTCAAGAAGTGGGAAAACACTCACACGTGAGATGTATCAAAATACTAATAACTGACGGATGTGAACATAAAGCAGAGGGTGTGTGAAAATACTGAGAGGCGTGTGAAAATATTAACAGACGAGGTAAGTGAATATACTAATAGATGAGGGTGTGCATATACTAACAGCAGAAAGTGTGTGAAAAAAACTATAATTTGAAGGGTGTGAAAATACTAACAGTTGTTGAATGGGCCAATACTAACAACTGAGAGGTGTGAAAATACTAAGAGATGAGGAGTGTAGAAAGTATCAACACTTGAGGGGTGTGAAAATACTAACAATTGAGAGTGTGTGAAAACACTTAACATTTGAGGGGCGTGAAAATACTAACAGCTGAGGAATGTGCATATACCAACAACTGAGAGGTGTGAAAGTACTAACAGTTGAGGGGTGTCAAAATACTAACAGCTAAGGAATATGCCAATATTAACAGTGGAGGGGTGTGAAAATACAAACAGTTGAGGTATGTGAAAATACTGATAGTTGAAGCATGTGCCAATAGTAACAACCGAGGTGTGAAAATACTAACAGATGAGGCGTGTAGAAGGTACTAGCAGTTAAGGGTGTGTGAAAATATTAACAGTTCAGGGGTGTGAAAAATCTAACAGTTGAGGGGTGTGAAAATACTAACAGTTGAGGGGTACAGAAATTACTGACAGTTGAGTGTGTGAAAATACTAACAGCTGAGGTGTGTGAAAATACTAACAGTTGAGGGTGTGTGAAAATACTAACAGCTGAGGTGTGTGAAAATACTAACAGTTGAGGGTGTGTGAAAATACTAACAGTTGAGGGGTGTGCAAATACTAAAAGCTGATGAATGTGCCAATACTGACAGCTGAGAGGTGTGAAAATACTAACAGCTGAGGATGGGAAAATAGTAATAGCTGAGGGGTGTGAAAAACCTCATGGGTATAAAAAATACTCCCAGCTTAGGAGTGTGAAAATACTCCCAGCCGAGGAGTGTGAAAATGTTAGCAGTTGAGGAGTGCAAAAATACTTCAAGCTGAGGAGTGTGAAAATACTCCCAGCTGAGGAGTGTGAAAATGCTAGCAGTTGGAGTGCAAAAATACTCCCAGGTGAGGAGTGTGAAATACTCCCAGCTGAGGAGTGTGAAAATACTCCCAGCTGAGGAGTGTGAAAATACTCCCAGCTGAGGAGTGTGAAAATACTCCCAGGTGAGGAGTGTGAAAATACTCACACCAGACGAATTAAAAAAATACTCACTGCTGATGAGTTTCAAAACTCTTGTAGTGAGGGACAAGTAATCGAGGTTTTTCCAATGATTCCTAATGTGAATTACAACAATCAAACCCTGACCTTTTTCCTCTGAATGTATAACTCATTGAGAGGCGGGTAGCGCTCGTCGATATTCGCCCATTTGTTTCTTCGTCCGTGACCTCTCATTCAGAGCAAAGACCAATAACACATTCAAGGATCATATACGCCTCGAGAAAGGAATGTGGAGCCAGAGGAGTAAGCCAATAATGTCCAGTCCTAATGAAAAGCTGTCATCCCGCGCCCATTTGGATCAGCTCGTCTATGCCAGTGATATTTTGCTGTTAAACGTAGTTTTTTTTTTTCTTGATATTTTGCTGCTAAACGTGTTTTTTTTTCTTGATATTTTGCTGTTAAACGTACTTTATTTTTTCTTGATATTTTGCTGTTAAACTTAGTTTTTTTCTTGATATTTTGCTGCTAAACGTGTTTTTTTTTCTTGATATTTTACTGTTAAACAGTTTTTTTTTTCTTGATATTTTGCTATTAAACGTAGTTTTTTTTTTTCTTGATATTTTGCTGCTAAACGTGTTTTTTTTTTTTTTCTTGACGGAAAATGGAGGATCGCTTCTGTTTGTACAAACAGATTTCCAATTCAAATAGTTTTCTTAATATTTATTTAGTGATTTTATGTATTATATATATTTTCAGTAATCAGTATATCCTATTTAGCTGCTAAACGTAGAGTTTTTCTTAACGAAAAATGCAAGATCGCTTCTGTTTGTACAAACAGATTTCCGATTCAAATGGTTTTCCTAATATATATTCAGTGATTTTATGTGCTCTATATATTGTTAGTAATCACAAAAACC
>NC_090742.1:16504716-16512216 GCF_036898095.1 Palaemon carinicauda
TGTAATTGTTCAGTGGTCACTCTGCACGTGGTAAGGGTACAACAGGTTTTTCAGCTATGTTAGGCAGCTCTTCTAGGAGGACACTCCAAAATCAAACCATTGTTCTCTGGTCTTCGGTAGTGCCATAGCCTCTGTACCATGGTCTTCCACTGTCTTCGATTAGAGTTCTCTTGCTTAAGGGTACACTCGAGCACACTATTTAATCTTATTCATCTTCCTCTTGTTTTGTTAAAGTTTTTATAGTTTATTTATTTTAATGCTGTTACTTTTCTTAAAATATTTTATTTTCTTTTTTCATTTCCTCACTGGGCTATTTTCCCTCTTGGAACCCCTGGGCTTATAACATCCTGCTTTTCCAACTAGTTGTATCTTAGCAAGTAATACTACTACTACTACTATTACTACTACTACTACTACTACTACTAATAATAATAATAATACTTTCTTACTCCATCGATATGATTGTCCGTACCTTTGTAATATAAACCTTCGACTCGAAATGATCTCAAAATCATTTAAATAGTTTCACGTCACTCGCATTCGGGTACTGTGGATCGTCAACGCGAAGGTGGCATTTGACAGTGCCTGGCGGACGGAAGGCCATCATTCATTGAAGTCGAATATTAATTGATGACTTCTGCATTGCACCAGCTACAGCTTTGGATGCGATTAGGCGCTGATAATGGTTTCCATAATGAATTATGTCTGTACATAGGATTCTCTCCTCTCGCTTTGATTTGAATTCAAAAGGGAACATTCCAGTTGATAAAGGCGTCGATGTCCTTCAATTGTTGTGACGCCAAGATGATATAATTAATCAATCGGCATTGATGTTTGATGGCATTGAGACCATTTGCCTTTTACGTTGGTGTATGTTTTAAAATCCATACAGGATTCACTGACTAAATTCATCAAAGGATAGCCAGTTCCTTGTGATGCGCAGTGCCTATCTAAGGCTGGCGAAATCTGACCGAGGCCCTTAGCGTCAATTGGCGTAGGACGAGATGATGATGATGAAGTTTTAAAAGATAATTATCAATTTACAATGCCACTATGATGGACGTCTTTTCTAAAGTATCCTTTCGTGTTATGATGATATTAAGATTGACACCTTTTCGTGCACAGGTAAACACAGGAGTCCATGGTAAATTTAAATCCAAAAAAGTACACCTTGTGACACCCTTACTTCACGACAAGTAACCAAACAGATAGTGTAGGAAGAGATGGCAGAGGTTATGGGCGAGGCAGAACACGGGAGCTCTCCGGGCAGTATGAGTGTGGCAAGGTGGGTTTTTTTAGAGCAAGGTGGACCAGGATAAATTTAGAAGGTTACTTAGTTATAATGACAGTAGTTATTTAGAAGAACTCTTTAAGAGTTGTGAGGCTACTTTTTACAGGCAAATTTTATGTTTGCATAATATCAAAAAGGTAACTCAAGTTAAAAGAGTACTGTGAACAATGTGTTCCGTGAAGGGAGCTCAAGTTACGATAGAAATATTGTGAATTATATTTTTTGTTGTATGTAAGGCATCTGTGTATATTTAAAAGACATTCAGAATTAAGATGGCACTGTGATCAACATTTTAAGTTTACTAGATCGGTAAAAGTTTGCAAAAAAAAAAAAAAAAAAAAAAAAAAAAAAAAAAAAAAGTAATGTACAGTGGTAACGTGTTTGCCTAGCATTCGCATGGCGGCAGATCAATCCCAGCCCGGGGCCGTGAGTTTAAGCTGTGTACTGGTGAGGCCACTACTGTGCTTAGGCATCACAGTGGGGAGTTGAGTTTAAGCGGCTGACTTTCTGGTGAGCATCTGTTCAGATGAAACTAGAGCTGAAACCAGACACTTCTTTAACCTTGGATTTCTGTAACCTTATATCCGTTTATGTAGGAATCACAGAGCGCAACTATACACCATTCATATATATATATATATATATATATATATATATATATATATATATATATATATATATATATATATATATATATATATATATATATATATATATGTATATATATATATATATATATATATATATATATATATATATATGTATGTATATATATATATATATATATATATATATATATATATATATATATATATATATATATATATATATATATATATATATATATATATATATATATATATATATATTTATTCATAATCCTGGCACTTTACGAAATGGATATAGTTTTAACAAGCAAAAAGAATATTCCAACAGTAATTGAATTTTGTCCCGGGAGCTTTGATACTTTCCAATTTTATATTTCGAACCTTTCATAAAAATGCCACCAATATTCAACATGATTTAAATGAATTCATTATCGACTTAAGAAATAAAATAATATTTGACTTCAAAATTTCAAATTCTGTTTTGTTTAGAAAAAAACTGTTACTAATATTCAACACTATTTTAATGCATTCATTATCCGCATAAAAATATAATACATAATATTTGGCTTTAAATTTAAGATGTATCTTATTTACTCCATTCTCTAATTGTTTCATATTTCAAATCCTGTTCCGTTTAGAAAAATACCACAAATATTCAACACGATTGAAATTAATTCATTATCGACCTAATATCATAAAACCTATTTGACTTCAAGTTTATGAAGTGTCTTATTTATACCATTCTCTTAGTTGTTTTATATTTCAAATGCGGTTCCGTTAAGAAAAATTTCACTAATATAAACACTATTTCAATTAATGCATTATTGGCTTTAAGAAATAACTAACACAATTTTTGGCATCAAATTTAAGAATACCTTATTTTCCCTATTCTCAAAGTGCGTCTAAATCCTGGAAAATTTTCCCTTTTCAATACGATTTTAATTAATGCATTATCGGTTTTAAGAAATAACTAACAATATTTGGCTTCAAATTTAAGAAGTGCCTTATATATCCCATTCTCAAAATGTGTATTAATCCTTGATAAATTTCACCAATATTCAACACGATTTTAATCAATGCATTATTGGCTTCAAGAAATATCTAACACAATATTTGGCTTCAAAATTAAGAAGTACCTTGTTTACTTTGTTCTAAAAGTGTCTTAATCCTGGAAAAATTTCACTTTTCAACACCGATTTCAATCAATGCATTATCGACTTCAAAAAAATATCTAACAACATTTGGCTTCAGTTTTAAGAAGAACCTTATACACCCCATTCTCAAATTGTTTATTAATCCTTGAAAAATTTCACCAATATTCAACACGATTTTGATTAATGCATTATCGACTTCAAGAAATATCTAACACAATAGTTGGCTTCAAATTTAAGAAGAACATTGTTTACCCCATTCTATAAGTATGTATTAATCCTTGAAAAAATGTTCCAGAACAGGGGCTGTTCAAAAGAGATGTAAATATTTAGAGCAACTGCTTTTCATAAGTCTCCCTAAAGAGAAGGCCCGAGCACAGCCTACGACTAGACTGAATAATTAAGCAACAATATGAGCTCTTGTGAACTTAAGAACTCTGTGAGGAATGGCTTACAAACATTTACCAGAGTAATATGCGTCAAGACTATGCCTTTGTAGCTCCTAATGTTTGTCATACATTTGTAATACGGACACTTGGTACGTCAGACTAATGGATATGGTGAACGCTTTGAAAAGGTTCAGGAGAATATTACTTTATTTTAAAGGATGTTTTTTTTTTTATGTCCTCTGTTAGGGTTAGAGTTCTCTTGCTTGAGGGTACACTGAGGCACACTAATCTATCTGTTACCAAATTTCATTTCCTTATTGGGCTATTTTTCCTGTTGGAACCCTGAGGCAAAATCATCATGTTTTTTCAACTAGGATTGCAACTTAACTAATAATAATAATAATAATAATAATAATAAAAACAATAATAAAAACAATAATAATAATAATAATAATAATAATAATAATAATAATAATAATAATAATAATAATAATAAAAACAAGTTTAAAGACTAAATACCAATGGATTTAAGTTAGGTAAACAAGTCTTCAAATCAAAATCTTAAAATGTACATTCGCACACATAAAAAAAATCGAACATCTATAAAGACCTAAAATAAAAATCCCTCAAAATAATAAAAAAAAATGATCAAAGTAAATATATCTTTAGACAGAACGCCCGGGGAAATTCATCTGGGCGTAATAACTTACCAATCCTTCCACCTCAAAGCAGTTTCCCCCACCCATTTTTTTCCCCTAACCTTCGGGATTTTCCCTCGGATTTTTCCCTTTTATATTTTGTGAGTTCACCCAAGCGCTAACCGGTTACCCAGAAATTCAGGAGGAGGAAAACTAATGGGATGCAAGTGCAAGTGTTGAACGCTTTTACCGAATCACGTAATAGTAATTTGGTGGGTCAGACGAGGCAGCTCAGACCATTATACCCTTCGTGTCGGATACACAACGATGGTATCGATGCTTGTTCAGTGTCTAGGATGCGGCAAATCCTAATTTATTTGGTGTGCTAAAACGAGATTGAAGTGTATTCAAAACAGTAAGTTTTTGTGGGTAGTAGGCTGGCCAGGGCACCAGCCACCCGTTGAGATACTACCGCTAGAGATAAACGAGGTTGAAGTGTAAGTTTTTGTGGGTAGTAGGCTGGCCGGGGCACCAGCCACCCGTTGAGATACTACCGCTAGAGATAAACGAGGTTGAAGTGTATTCAAAACAGTAAGTTTTTGTGGGCAGTAGGCTGGCCGGGGCACCAGCCACCCGTTGAGATACTACCGCTAGAGATAAACGAGGTTGAAGTGTAAGTTTTTGTGGGTAGTAGGCTGGCCGGGGCACCAGCCACCCGTTGAGATACTACCGCTACAGATAAACGAGGTTGAAGTGTATTCAAAACAGTAAGTTTTTGTGGGTAGTAGGCTGGCCAGGGAACCAGCCACCCGTTGAGATACTACCGCTACAGATAAACGAGGTTGAAGTATATTCAAAACAGTAAGTTTTTGTGGGTAGTAGGCTGACAAGGGCACCAGCCACCCGTTGAGATACTACCGCTACAGATAAACGAGGTTGAAGTGTATTCAAAACAATAAGTTTTTGTGGGTAGTAGGCTGGCCAGGGAACCAGCCACCCGTTGAGATACTACCGCTACAGATAAACGAGGTTGAAGGGTATTCAAAACAATAAGTTTTTGTGGGTAGTAGGCTGGCCAGGGAACCAGCCACCCGTTGAGATACTACCGCTACAGATAAACGAGGTTGAAGTGTATTCAAAACAGTAAGTTTTTGTGGGTAGTAGGCTGGCCAGGGAACCAGCCACCCGTTGAGATACTACCGCTACAGATAAACGAGGTTGAAGTGTATTCAAAACAGTAAGTTTTTGTGGGTAGTAGGCTGGCCAGGGAACCAGCCACCCGTTGAGATACTACCGCTACAGATAAACGAGGTTGAAGTGTATTCAAAACAGTAAGTTTTTGTGGGTAGTAGGCTGGCCAGGGAACCAGCCACCCGTTGAGATACTACCGCTACAGATAAACGAGGTTGAAGTGTATTCAAAACAGTAAGATTTTGTGGGTAGTAGGCTGGCCAGGGAACCAGCCACCCGTTGAGATACTACCGCTACAGATAAACGAGGTTGAAGTGTATTCAAAACAGTAAGTTTTTGTGGGTAGTAGGCTGGCCAGGGAACCAGCCACCCGTTGAGATACTACCGCTACAGATAAACGAGGTTGAACTGTATTCAAAACAATAAGTTTTTGTGGGTAGTAGGCTGGCCAGGGAACCAGCCACCCGTTGAGATACTACCGCTAGAGATAAACGAGATTGAAGTGTATTCAAAACAAAAAGTTTTTGTGGGCAGTAGGCTGGCCAGGGCACCAGCCACTCGTTGAGATACTACCGCAAGAGAGAGAAACGAGGTTGAGGTGTACTCAAAACAGTAGGAGATAGATGCTAAGTTTATGTGGGTAGTAGGCTGGCCAGGGCACCAGCCACTCGTTGAGATACTACCGCAAGAGAGAGAAACGAGGTTGAGGTGTACTCAAAACAGTAGGAGATAGATGCTAAGTTTATGTGGGTAGTAGGCTGGCCAGGGCACCAGCCACCCGTTGAGATTCTACCGCTAGAGAGTTATGAGGTCCTCTGACTGGCCAGAGAGCACTACATTGGATCATTCTCTCCAGTTACGGTTCACTTTACCATTGCCTACACATACACCGAATAGTCTGGCCTATTCTTTACAGATTCTCCGGTCCTCATACACCTGGCAACACTGAGATTACCAACAATTATTCTTCACCCAAGGGGTTAACTACTGCACTGTAATTATTCAGTTGCTACTTTCCTCTTGGTAAGAATAGAAGAGACTTTAGCTGTGGTAAGCAGCTCTTCTAAGAGAAGGACACTCCAAAATCAAACCATTGTTCTGCAGTCTTGGATAGTGCCATAGCCTCTGCACCATGGTCTTCCACTGTCTTGGGTTAGAATTCACTTGATTGAGGGTACACTTGGGCACACTATTCTATCTTATTTCTCTTCCTCTTGTTAAGTTTTTATAGTTTTAAAGGAAATATCTATTTTACTGTTGTCACTGTTCTTAAAATATTTTATTTTTCCTTGTTTCCTTCCTTTCCTCATTGAACTATTTTCCACGTTGGGGTCCCTCGACTTATACCATCCTTCTTTTCCAACTATGATTGTAGCTTAGCAAGTAATAATAATAATAATTGGTTGAGGTGGTAAAATAAAATTAAAATATAAGTTATTTGATTTAATGTGGATTGGATTTATGAAATTCACGGCGCTGGGGGATGTGAGGCCATTCACCGTTATACAGAAGCTGATAAACATCCAACAGTATTGAATAAGGGTTAGAGCGGTTAGAAACCAAAATGGAAGCGGAAACAAAGATAAAGTAAAATAAAGAAAATACAACTATAATGCTGCAAAGACACTATAATATAACATGCACTGCACCACGCAAGGTGCACTGATTGTACTGTATTACCCGCTACGTTAACTTCATTTTAGTGATAAATTGAATACAGCCATATGACCACGGAAAGAGTCAGATATAATCTAATTTTGGGAGGTAGAAATTAACTCTGATATATAATGCGGAGAGGGAACCGATAATAATTATTATTCTTATTACAAGCTAAGCTACAACCCTCGTTGGAAAAGCAAGATGCTACAAGCCCAGGGGCTTCCATAGGCAAAAATAGCCCAGTGAGGAAAGGAAACAAGAAAATAAATAAACTACAAGAGGGAGAACCTAAGCTACAACCCTCGTTGGAAAAGCAATATGATATAAGCCCAGGGGCTCTAACAAGGAAATATACCCCAGTGAGGAAAGGAAACAAGGAAATAAATAAACTATAAGAGAAGAATAAACAAAAATAAAATATTTCAAGAACAGCACCATCAAATCAGATCCTCCACGTATAAACTATAGAAAATTTAACATACAAATCGAAGAGAAATAAGATAGAACAGCATGCCCGAGTGTACCCAGATGTTAACTTTCTGTGGAAGGTAAAATTATACTCGTATTAAGGTA
>NC_090742.1:16519716-16521442 GCF_036898095.1 Palaemon carinicauda
GGAATTGCGAAGTAGAGGCTGATATTCCTATGCGGAACTGCAAAATAGAAGCTGAAATTCCAATAGAAGCAGAAATTCCTGTACGAAATTCCAACAATAGAAGCAAATATTTTTGTATGAAATTCCAACAATGGAAGCAGACATTCCTGCACGAAATTCCAACAATAGAAGCAGAAATTCCTGTACGGAATTCCCCCAATAAAAGAAGAAATTCCTGTATGAAATTCCAACAATAGAAGCAAATATTCCTGCACGAAATTCCAACAATAGAAGCAGAAATTCCCGTAAGAAATTCTAACAATAGAATCAGAAATTCCTGCACGAAATTCCAACAATAAAAGCGGAAATTCCTGTACAAAATTCCAACAATAGAAGCGGATATTCCTGTACGAAATTCCAACAATAGAAGCAAATATCCCTGTATGAAATTCCAAGAATAGAAGCAGAAATTCCTGTACGAAATACCTACAATAGAAGCTGAAATTCCAGTACGAAATTCCAACAATAGAAGCAGAAATTCCAGCACGAAATCCCAACAATAGAAGCAGAAATTCCAACAATAGAAGCAGAAATTCCTGTATGAAATTCCAACAATAGAATCAGAAATTCCTGAACGAAATTCCAACAATAGAAGCAGAAATTCCTGTACGAAATTCCAACAATAGAAGCAGAAATTCCAACAATAGAAGCAGAAATTCCAACAATAGACGCAGAAATTCCAACAATAGAAGCAGAAATTCCTGTACGAAATTCCAACAATAGAAGCAGAAATTCCTGTACGAAATTCCAACAATAGAAGCAGAAATTCCTGTACGAAATTCCAACAATAGAAGCAGAAATTCCTGAATGAAATTCAAACACTAGAAGAAAAAATGTATACGAAACTCCAACAATACAAAAAGAAATTTCTGTAGGAAATTCCAACAATAGCAGTAATTCCTTCACGAAATTCCAATAATATATGTAGAAATTCCTGTACTTAATTCCGACAATAGAAGCAAAAATCCTGTACGAAATTCCGATAGCAAATAAAAAATTTTCGCACGAAGTTTCAACGATAGAAATAGAAATTTCCGTATGAAATTCCAACAATAGAATCGTGTACGAAATTCCAACAATAGAAATAGAAATTCCCGTATGAAATTTTAACAATAGAATCGTGTATGAAATTCCAACAATAGAAAATAACTCATGTACGAAATTCCAACAATAGAAAATAATTCCCGTACGAAATTCCAACAATAGAAAATAATTCACGTACGAAATTCCAAAATTAGAAAAAAAAAATCACCAAAAACATTTCTGTGTAGATTTGCATAATAGAAGCAAAATTTCAGAACGAAATTCCAACATTAGACGCAGAAATTCCTGATGAAAATTCCAAACAGTTGATGAAATTCCTATACGAAATTCTGTAATAGAAGCAAAAATTCCAGAGCGGAATTCTAACAATAGAAGCAGAAATTCCCGCGCAGAATTTTAACAATAGAAGAAGAAATTCCAGAGCGGAATTCTAACAATAGAAGCAAAAATTCCAGAGGGGTATTCTAACAATAGAAGCAGAAATTCCAGCGCAAAATTGCATAATAAAAGCAGAAATTTCAACACCATGTCTCCATCTTACAGAAATTATCGTTTTATTTGTAAAAGTCCTCCATTATTAAATATCTATTTCCCTATTATATGTTATTTAAGAATAATCTTCATTCAAAACATGTTTAACACA
>NC_090742.1:16521942-16526942 GCF_036898095.1 Palaemon carinicauda
GTAGAAGTAGAAATTCTATGCGAAATTCTGTAATAGGAGCAGAAATTCCAGCGCGGAATTGCGTAATACAGGCAGAAATTTCTACACCATGTCTCCATCTAGCAGAGACTATCATTATATTTGTAAAAGTCCTCCATTATGAAATATCTAAACTTCCCTATTATATATATATATATATATATATATATATATATATATATATATATATATATATATATATATATATATATATATATATATATATATATATATATATATATTTAAGAACAATCTTTTCATTTAAAACATGTTTAACGCCTACCTTTTCCAGATCGGTACCACATGTATATAATATTATTTGTCTTAGATTTGAAATCTGAAATAAAATTTTCTGGTTTCTAACAGTGCAATGTGATATGAGTTGGATATCTCTCTCTCTCTCTCTCTCTCTCTCTCTCTCTCTCTCTCTCTCTCTCGCTTGAATTGGGTAAGGGACAAATTAATACAGTTGTGGGCCACACATACACATGTTTAGAGAGAGAGAGAGAGAGAGAGAGAGAGAGAGAGAGGAGGAGAGAGAGTGTGTTTGTGTGTGAGAGTGTGTGTAAGAGAGTGTGAGAGAGAGAGTGTGAGTGTGTGACAGAGAGGAGAGGGAAGATAAACATACACATACATACATATACATACACATACGTATACACATTATATATATATATATATATATATATATATATATATATATATATATATATATATATATATATATATACATATATATATATATATATATATATATATATGAGAGAGAGAGAGAGAGAGAGAGAGAGAGAGAGAGAGAGAGAGAGAGAGAGAGAGAGAGAGTGTGAGTGTGTGTGTGTGAGAGTGTGAGTGTGTGTGTGTGAGTGTGTGAGAGAGAGAGTGTGTGTGAGTGTGTGAGAGAGAGGGGAGGGAAGATAAACGTACACATACATACATATACATACACATACGTATACACATATATATATATATATATATATATATATATATATATATATATATATATATATATAGAGAGAGAGAGAGAGAGAGAGAGAGAGAGAGAGAGAGAGAGAGAGAGAGACGCACACATGCTTTGCACTGTCATACAGCATGACATCAAAAGGAGACCACCAACGAAACAATACTGACAGCATATAACATCAATTATTCATATTTTTTCTCTCTCTCTCTCTCTCTCTCTCTCTCTCTCTCTCTCTCTCTCTCTCTCTCTCTCTCTCAACTAGCAGGAGCAGGAGCAGGAGCAAGAGCAGGCCGATGCCTGTCGATACAAAACTGGGCCCAAAACAGCCCTGAGCTCCCTTTCATTGTCCCCTTTCAACCCTCCATTTATTTTAGGAAAGGGTAATCCCCGCCATCCATTTATTCCACGCTGTTCTCCTTTAGGAAGAACAGTTGCCATAAAGAGCTCCCACCTTTTTTCGTACCGCTGACCATTCCCGGTGCACGGGTTGGGTCAAATTTCCACCGGTGGAACAGGTGAGATGTTGAAAACTGATAAGAGGATAAACGCTGTAACGAACAGAACGTCCAATTTTCGAAAACATGCTATTTTGCATAAATTTCTTTTCTGTGGGAGTTTTATTAACTTTGAAATAAAGTAAATGTGAGAAGGAAATGTTCAGGTTTAAGTATTAATTCACCCGAGCTTTAAACCAGCATTTGATAACATTTGATGTTAGTTAAAATCTTTGTCAGTTAAAAAATATATTTTTTAAAATGTTTATAAACAACTATCGCCTTTTTGTCCGTATAAATTAAAGCATAAGAAGATGATCCCGAAAAGATCATTAAGTTTGGAAGTAATAATACATACATTCATACATGCATATAGGTATGCACACAAACGACATGTATACTATAACATGTGTGTATGTATGTATGTGTAAACAAAAACATATATATTTATATATCTACATATTGCACGGATGTCCACCAAAACAATGAAATACCATATTTCCATTTATATTGATTATCCTTAGCAAAATAAACTGGTAATTACCAAAAATAAACCTTTCAATAAAAAAAAAAAAAAAAAAAACAATCATTACTAAACTATTAATTTAAAAGTTATAATTTCCAGGCATAACATAACAAAAGCCGTCGCTTTGCAAATAAATCACTGATGTTTGAAGAAATAAAAGCCGTTGCTTTGCAAATAAATTACTACTGTTAAAAAAAACAGCGGTTGCTTTTCAAATAAATCACTGATGTTTAAAAAAAATAAAAGCTGTCGCTTTGCAAATAAATCACTGCTGTTTATTTTGAAATAAATGCCGTGGTTTTGCAAATAAATTCCCAGTTTAAAAATAAAAACCAAAGCATTGTAGGCAGTGAAATGCAGACTAGTTCAACCTTCGCTTTTGAAAGCAGTACACATGAACACGAGAACGCCAACTCTAAATGCCATTAGCCTCTTTTGGTAAGCACCTCGAATTAACGCTGAAATGGTTCGCTCATTATGTTTACCGGGAGAAGAGCCTGGAATTTACTAGCCTCTAGCTGGACTAACGTTTGGGCTTGAAGTAAGTCAACTTAAAATGATGCATTACAAATTACGATGTAGATATTAGGAGCTTTTAATTGTCGTTGAGTTCCAAATAAAGTTTTTTCCTCTTTTAAAACAGGTTGGATTCTTTGTAGCATACGATATATTCTTTAATTGGCACTGTATTCTAAATAGTTGACAATAGACAAATAAATAAAACAATTATATATTATATATCATATATATATATACACTATATATATATATATATATATATATATATATATATATATATATATATATATATATATATATATATACAGAACAACAAATTCACCAGTTTCTAGTTCACTACAGGACGCAAGCCTCTGACATGTCCTTAGTTATGTCTGGAGTTTGGCCATTGTCATCACCACGCTGGGTGTGTGAGAATGCCTATAGTGGCTCGTGCATACTGTATAAACAAAATATGAAAATCAACAAACAGAACATGAAATCAATCTCACTTTCCCAATCGAAAATCAAAATGTTTATTTGCTAAACATATATCTAGATTTGTCTTATGGATTTGGGCTATGTAGACTGGCGCTGAGAGGCAATTATGGGTATTCAGCGTTTAGGTATAATGTTAAAACCCTCGAGTTACACGATGAGGTAAAAGTTAGCGGAGTTGGACAGCTAGATGGAAGAAAGTTAGCGAGAATGGGGTTGAAGTAGAAAGATATAAGGCAAGTGCTGCTGTGGGCAGACGGGCCACTGGAAAGGTCCTTGAGTAATGCCTACAGTTCACCGCACGATGGTTTAGCAAGTCGTTTATCTAGCCCTTGATCTTGACATTATTTTAACTTTTTTCACTTTATAAAACGCTTCCGTTAATGGATAAGACTGAAGTGTGTGTACTACATACACTAATATATATATATATATATATATATATATATATATATATTATATATATATATATATATATAACATATATATATACTGTATATATATATATATATATATATATATATATATATATATATATGGGTTCTAAAGATTACAAAAGAAGCAGGGAAAGGAAGAGAAGACGATGTATTGACAAGCCAAGAATATTTGCGGGTATTGACTGGCATAGAGAGACCATAAACAGACGCAAGTGGAAGGAGATGTCTGACGGCTTTAAAATGTAGTGGACTAGTAGATATATATATATATATATATATATATATATATATATATATATATATATATATATATATATATATGTGTGTGTGTGTGTGTGTGCATGTGCATGTGTGTGTGTGTTTGTGTGTATGTGCGTGTGTGCTCTGACGTAATACCAGTGGGTTGCGAGCAAAGGAACCACGAATTCACATAAAGTAGAAACAAAACTTCAACTTTCCCCCGAAGTTCCGTAAAGGGAACGGAAGAGAAAAAAAAAAACATTAAAAACAAAAGACGGCAATTAACAGTCATAGTCACGACCAAACCTTAACTTCTTTGTTTCTTTCTTTCTTTCTTTTTTTTTTTATTTCTCGCACCAACAAGCTAAAGTACCTTTCTAGACCAGCTACACAAAACCACTTCAGTTACTTCACTTGCCGGCTTTTGCCACAACAACCACAACCCACTACACTAAATGATCACAGTTATTATTATTATTATTATTATTATTACTTACTAAGCTATAACCCTCATTTGCAAAAACAGGATGTTATAGCTATAAGCCCAAGGACTCCTACATGGGAAAAATAGCCAAGAGAGGAAAGGGAAATAACTTATGATGAAACAACAGCGATAATGAAAACAACATGAAAAACCACGCGAGCAAGAGTAGGACAAACAACCTAACGTTGAATACTTAACGAAACATGGCGTTCATTACACATGGGCATACAATTCTCGGCTTTTCCATTTCGCGAGAGCATTTTCTTCCTCGTTTTTCAAAGCAAAAAGAAGAAAAGGCAGGAAAGGGGCTCGACTTAAATGCAAAAAGAAGAGGAAGAAGAAGTTAAATGTACTTGGGAAGAGAGAGTCCATGGCCAAACAATGATGCTTTATGCATACACACAGCCTTGCCCAAGAGGATAACTATACTTGGAAGGATAACAGTCATCAAAGAAAAAGTCTGGGAGTAATTTGGAGCATTATTTTCTCATTACCGACAAGAGGCATGTTTTGCAAATCATTACCTTGCGTTTTGCTTCTTATATGATTCGCACTTTTTATCGCTGTGTGTTCTTTCTCATGGTCTAGTATCAGATATATTTTCACTACAAGCATAAATCAAATAACCACATTCTAAGTCCAATTGAATCTCTTGATAAAACGTGCACGATGTTTCCATTTAACATTGATGTTACTCTAGAATTGATAATCACTTACAAAAGTGGCGAACTGATAAAACAAAAGCAGTTTCCGTTTCGTGAGTTTAAGCCTACCGTTGCTAGCTTCCTTCTAATAATCTGACGGGTAATGCATTATTGGGAAGACTAAGAAACATATGCAT
>NC_090742.1:16531942-16564385 GCF_036898095.1 Palaemon carinicauda
TTTTATTTCTAATGAACTGAATGCAAAAAATTGGTTCGAAATTAGTGTATAAGGCTAATTTGAGCGCCCATTCAACTTGCCCTCCCTAAAAAAATCAGAGCCAGCCCCCCCCCCCCCCAAAAAAAAGATATCAGGACCCAGCCCCCCCGAAAAAAGATCAGACCCCGCCCACCCCCTCAAAAAATAAATCAATAAATAAATAAATAAATCAGACAGCCCACCCCTTAAAAAAAATCAGACAGCCCACCCCCTTAAAAAAAAAATCAGACCCAGCCCCCACCCCCCAAAAAATAATCAGACCCAGCACGCCGCCCCCCCAAAAAAAAAAACCAGACCCAGCTCCCCAAAAAATCAGACCCAGTCCCCCCGAAAAAAAATCAGACCCGGCCACCCCCCCCACCAAAAAAAAAAACCAGACCCCAGCCAGCCCCCCCCCCCCAAAAAAAAAAAAAAACAGTCCAAGCCAACCCCCCCCCCAAAAAAAAACAGACTCAGCCAACCCCCCCCCCCAAAAAAAAAAATAAGAATCAGACCCAGCCCCCCCCAAAAAAATCAGACCCAGAAACCCCCGCCCCGCCTCCCCCGAAAAAAAAATCAGACCCAGCCCACCCGAAATAAATCAGACCCAGCCACACCCCAATAAAAAAAAATCAGACCCCAGCCCCCCCATCTCCCAAAAAATAATCAGACCCAGCCACGCGGCCCCCCCTCCCAAAAAAAAACAGACCCAGCTCCCCAAAAAATAAGACCCAGTCCCCCGAAAAAAACTCAGACCCAGCCACACCCCAATAAAAAAAATCAGACCCAGCCCCCATCCCCCAAAAAATAATCAGACCCAGCCACGCGGCCCCCCCTCCCCAAAAAAAAACAGACCCAGCTCCCCAAAAAATAAGACCAGTTCCCCGAAAAAAAAATCAGACCCGGCCACCCCACCCACCCCACCAAAAAAAAAAAACCCAGACCCAGCCAACCCCCCCAAAAATTACAGTCCAAGCCAACCCCCCCCCCAAAAAAAAAAAACACAGACTCAGCCAACCCCCCCCCCAAAAAGAATCAGACCCAGCCCCCCCAAAAAAAATCAGTACCCAGAAACCCTCGCCCGCTCCCCCGAAAAAAAAAATCAGACCCAGCCCCCCGAAATAAATCAGACCCAGCCACACCCCAATAAAAAAAATCAGACCCAGCCCCCATCTCCCAAAAAATAATCAGACCACAGCCACGCCCCCCCCCCCCCCAAAAAAAAAAAAAACAGACCCAGCTCCCCAAAAAATAAGACCCAGTCCCCCGAAAAAAAAATCAGACCCGGCCACCCCCCCCCAAACAAAAAAAAATCAGGACCCAGCCAACCCCCCCAAAAAAAAACAGTCCAAGCCAACACCCCCCCCCCAAAAAAAAAACAGACTCAGCCACCCCCCCCCCAAAAAAAAAAGACTCAGACCAGCCCCCCCAAAAAAAATCAGACTCAGAAACCCCGCCCCCCCCCCCCCCGAAAAAAAATCAGACCCAGCCCCCCGAAATAAATCAGGCCCAGCCACAACCCCCCCCCCCCAAAAAAAAAAATCAGACCCAGTTCCCCGAAAGAAAAATCAGACCAGGCCCCCGAAAAAAATTCAGACCTAGCACCCGAAAAAAAAAATTCAGACCCCTGGCCCCCCCTTAAAAAAAAAAATACATCAGACCACTCAGGGAATTTTCAACACTACCTCGGTGAGGATTTTAAGGGAATAATTGATGACTACATTCTAAAAAAAAAATCCCAATAAACGATAAATTTAACTTGGAGGAAAAATAAATTTATACTTTTCTCGTTATTCAAACATGAATGAAATGTAAATACCTCAGCATTAGTTTCCATCCCAGAAGAGACTTTTTTAAACGAATGATGAATATAGTTAATTTTTTATACCACCATTTTTTATAATTATCGTGTAACGAGTCTTTCGGAGAATTGTCTAACTTCTAAGCATAATCTCAACGTACAGTAAGACCCAAGAGTTCCTGGCACACCTTCGGAAGAAGTGCACCCTTTCACACCCTTACTTCATGCCGAGTAACCAAACGGATAGCGTAGGAGCAGATGGCAGAGATAGTGGTCCTCAGTAAGGGTGAGGCTGGGTGAACTTTTTCAGAGCGAGGTTTACCAGAAATTCTTGTGTCCAACTGTACATAGTCATATAAAAGTCAGTACACACGCATTGACCATTACTTTCCTAGGGTGGAATGCGTTAGGCTTACTGAGGTATCAGTGACGGAAGACTTTTGAACTTGACTGTACATAATAATAACAATAATAATAATAATAATAATAATAATAATAATAATAATTAATATTATTATTATTATTATTATTATTATTATCATTAGCTAAGATAGAGCCCTAGTTGGAAAAGCAGGATGATATAAGCCCAAGGGATCCAAAAGGGAAAATATCCTCGTGAGGAAACAAAAAAAAAAATAAATAAACTACACGAAAAGCAACGAAAAATGAATATAGAATATCCTAAGATCAGTAACAACGTTAAAAAAGATCTCCAATATATAAACTATGAAGAGAGACTTACGCCAGCCTGTTCATCATAAAAACATTCGCTGCAAAGGATAAAGTTTGGTTTATCCTGAATAGATCAAGAAAACCTAACTTCAGTAGTAATGCCACATCAGTTCAGAATGTTGAGGTCAGTCTGGGATTTATGAATTTGCAGCTTATGGCCATTATTATTATTATTAATACTTGCTAAGCTACAACCCTAGTTGGAAAAGCAATGTGCTATAAGCCCAGGGGTTCCACAAGGGAAAATAGCCCAGTGAGGAAAGGAAAGAAGGAAAAATAAAATATTTTAAGAACAGAAAAAAAGATTAAAATAAATGAACATATTCAGAGATATGTGTGATGTACACCAGCCAATACCTATAAATTGGATTATTACACCTAAATGTGAGAGGGAGTACCCTTAGCTTACACCCATCTCACCAGACAATAAATAGGGTGTGGGGCTAGCAATCTCATTCCTAAAACTTGCTGAGAAATTTGAAAGCCATATCCTTTTGGTGCCATCCTATCCAAATTAGAATATGTTTGTGTACACACAGATAAATTTATAAATATATATATATATATATATATATAATATATATATATATATATATATATATATATATATATATATATGTGTGTGTGTATATATATATATATATATATATATATATATATACATATATATATATATATATACATATATATATATATATATATTATATATATATATATACATATATAAATGCAGTATATATACACATAAATATATATCTATACACGTGCGTGTGTTTGTGGATGGGTGTAGGTGAGTGTGGTACACGACTTCAAAGGACCCGGAGTTAATGGGATAAAGTCCTAAAAAACTGTATTCAAGAGAGAAAAACTAATGGCATCCTTTGAAGAAGAACGCCGATGCTCCCTCTATTTTTATTTCATTCCTTCCAGAGGCCGGGCGAAAAGGGAAGTGTCTTTTACCCTTCGTCTTAAAACATTTGGGAGGGGGAAAGTTTGCCAAAGTTGAAATACGGCAATAGACGCCCATTGATTAATTTTCTTTAAAAGAATTCCTTCCTTAATACAGCAGCAGCCAGGAACTCGCCCTCTTATCTTCTCGAGCCAAAAACGTCTTCAGGTGGGGAGGGGGGGGGGGGGGGTGTTCCCCCATACGTTTCCAGGGGGGAAATCCCCAAATATTTCCGGATGATTCCCCAAATGTTTCCAGGGGGAAATCTCCAAAGGTTTCTAGGGGGATATCCCTCAAACGTTTTCAATGGGAAATTCCAAAACGTTTCCAAGGGGAAATCCCCAAACCTTTCCAGTGGGAAATCCCAAACTTTTCCAGGAGGAAATCCACAAAGGTTTCCAGGGGGAAATTCCCCAAACTTTACAAGGGGAAATCCCCAAACGTTTCCACGATGAAATCCCCAAAAGTCTCCCAGGGGGAAATTCCCCAAACGTTTCCATGGGGAAATCCTCTAACATTTCCGGTGGGAAATCCAAAACTTTTCCAGGAGGAAATCCACAAAGGTTTCCAGGGGGAAATTCCCAACTTTACAAGGGGAAATCCAAAAACGTTTCCAGGACGAAATCCCCAAAGGTTTCCAGGGAAAAATTCCCCAAACTTTGCAAGGAGATATCCCAAACGTTTCAAGGGGGAAATCTCCAAATTTTCCGGGGGAAAATATCACAACCATTTCCAGGGGGATAGCCCCAAACGTTTCCTAGGGTAAAACCCACCAAACATTTCCAGGAGGGAAAAACCCCCAAACGTTTCCAGGGGGAAATACCCCAAACACGTCTAGGGGGAAATCCCCAAACGTTTCATAGAGGGAAACCCTCCAAACGTTTCCAGGAGGAAATCCCAAAGCGTTTCCAAGAGGGAACCCTTGTTGTTGTTGAAGATTGCCGGGCCCTTTTGGCCAGACACGGGCTTTAGCAATCTTTCAGCCCCCCCCCCCCCCCCCCCCAACGTTTCAAGGGAGAAATTCCCAAACGTCTCCTGAGGAAATTCCCCCAAACGTTTCCAGGGCAAAATCCCCCAGATTTTTACAGGGGGAAATCCCCAAAACGTTTCCAAAGGGGAAATTCCCAAACGTTTACAGGGAAAAATTCCCCAAAAGTTTACAGGGAGAAATCCCCAAACGTTTCCAGGGGGAAATTCCCAAACGTTTCCAAGAGGAAATGCCCCAAACGTTTCCGAAGGTTTTAGAAAAAAATATGGCCGCTTTTGAAGGAGAATATCCTTTTATTTTTCTATTTTCTAAGTGACACCATAAAAATGAAAAATTGAGGATATAAATGACGCGCGAATCATCGCCTATCTTCTAGCTATCGTCTTGAAACAATTTGGCCGACAAAGTTTTCGAAAGTTCGACTTAGGAGAGATGATCCAAATAATTGATTTCCTTTAAAGATTTCTTCAATGACTAAGGACTATACGAGGATTTTAATTATTTGATATTTAAAACCTATTTAATTTACTACATTTACTATATAGAAATCTATGGCTGAACAAAACTATTTCGCAAGAAATTTAAATCCAGAATAGCAACGAAGATATTTTTCTTTCAATTTTAATATAATTGATTATTTTGAGAGAGAGAGAGAGAGAGAGAGAGAGAGAGAGAGAGAGAGAGAGAGAGAGAGAGAGAGATGTTCCCTTCATCATTATTTCATTATTGAGAGAGAAAGAGAGAGAGAATTTTCCTTTCATTATTAATACAATTCACTAGAGAGAGAGAGAGAGAGAGAGAGAGAGAGAGAGAGAGAGAGAGAGAGAGAGATGTTCCCTTCATTATTATTTCATTATTGAGAGAGAAAGAGAGTGAATTTTCCTTTCATTATTAATACAATTCACTAGAGAGAGAGAGAGAGAGAGAGAGAGAGAGAGAGAGAGAGAGAGAGAGAGAGAGAGAGACTTAATCATCTCCTTGCGGAGGAGCGAACCTTTCCAATTCTGCAAACTCTTTGCCAAGCAAAGCCATTTCCCCAAGATCAGCTTTCTCTTATTTTTGCCAGCCGTCCTTTCTCTCTCTCTCTCTCTCTCTCTCTCTCTCTCTCTCTCTCTCTCTCTCTCTCTCTCTCTCTCTCTCTCTCTCCTGCGTCGTTGTCGACGTCGTCACCTCTACAGCTTTCATTCTTTTGGCGAATAAGAATAAGGAACTGAAGGAGAGCTTCCTTTGAAGCTCCGCAGCGGAAATATCCCTACAAATCACCTTTAAACTTCTCCTTTATCGTCCTTCGGCCGTCGCCTTTTTATGTCTGGAATTCAGTTTCGTGGGAGATGTTGTCCAACATTTTATATCCGATGCTTTCGTTTGATTCTGTTTACAGATGCTAAATCTAGTTTGGGGGATCTTTAGGGGCATTACAGGGAACTGTGTATCCGTATGTGCCTGATTTTTTGTCTGTTTTTTTTTTAATGCATGTGTATCCTGTTTACAGATGCTAAATCTAGTTTTGGGGATCTTTAGGAGCATCAAAGGGATATGTGTATCCGTATGTACCTGATTTTTGTCTTTTTTTAATGCGAAACATGTGTAATTTTCATTTGTATTATATCATATTAGTGTACGCAACCCGTTAGAATGACAGATAAATATTCAGCAATATATGTACATACAGATTCAACCATTCCCACCCCATCTCACAATGGTATGACTATTCCCCCTTCCCCAGAAGGACAGGGAGAGACCGAGTAGTTACACGTCTGACACTGCCGCTGAGCGTGACGGGATATATATATATATATATATATATATATATATATATATATATATATATATATATATATATATATAGACAGACACTTGCCCTTTATTGTATAAGGGAGATACCAAGTCCATTATGTTAACCTGCATTTGTTTGTTATGAATTTGATACCAAATCCATTATATTGATCTTGTTTATCTAGATACTTTTATTAAAACGGGGATTTCACTCCCGTAGACTATTTGTCTTACACACAAATATATAGACATGCACACTGCACTTAATATAGCAAGAAGTTCCGGGACGAATATTACAAAACCTTTTCTTATTTTCTTTGACCTAAGAATAGTGGTCTTGTGGCCACAGGAAAGAGACTGGCTCAAGAGTTTTCAGGACAGAGGGCTATGAAGATCACGACCTTTAGAAGCGACGTCCTTTGTAGTGAAGGCTGTCATGTCGGAGATAGTGTAAGAGGATATCGTTCGAGGTGACGCATATTTAAAAGGAGACAAAAAGCAAACTGATGAAAACAAGTAGAAAAAAGAAAGAAAAAAAGTGAAATGGAACTGCGTGAGATTGAATACAGGAAGGAACGAAAAATATGTGCGAGATGAAACAAAGAAGAAGAAGAAGAAGAAGAAGAAGAAGAAGAAGAAGAAAACGCAAACATCAGAGATGGAACAGAAGAAAAGACACATGAAAAAGTATTTTATGGAAAGGTGAAAAATACAAAAACGTCAAATGACTTAGCGAAAAAAAAACCAACGTTTGAATGGAACAGAGAAAAAGATAGCAGAAAACTCGTTAAATGCAAAAAGAAAAAAAGAAAAAAAAAAAGGCAGCTATATATAGAACAGACTCAAGTTAAATCATGAACCAATCCGTTAGTTTTTGATGACGGGGAAACATCTCAAGGCAATGTTTTTTGCCTTTAAGTAAGAAACATGAACATCTCCAGACACGGCGAGACGCAAGTTACCTGCAGCTAAGATTATTTCTCTTCTCAAATGAGAAATTGTTTCCATGGCTCACATCCAGATGTTTCCAGTTTGCTTAAATGTAAAGGATTAAAATCTGCAAGGGATGTGGATATTCACAGTTTTATTCTGTGTAGAGGATTATAACTGGTAGAGGATATGAAAATTTACAGTTTGCTTCGGTGTAAAGGTAGTATATTGGTCAAGGCACCAGCCACCCGTTGAGATACTACCACTAGAGAGTTATTGGGTCCTTTGACTGGCTAGACAGTACTATTTTGGATCCCTCTCTTTGGTTACGGTTCATTTTCCTTTACCTACACATACACCTAATAGTCTGGCCTATTCTTTCCATAGTCTCCTCTGTCCTCATATACTGAGATTACCAAACAATTCTTCTTCGCTCAAGGGGTTAACTACTGCATTGTAATTGTTCAGTGGCCACGTTTACTTTTGTGTAATGGTAGGAGAGACTCTAGCTTTGGCAAGCAACTCTTCAAGGAGGACACTCAAAAATCAAACCATTGTTCTCTAGTCTTGGGTGGTGCCATAGCCTTTATACCATGTTCTTCCGCTGTCTTGTGGTAGAATTCTCTTGCTTGAGGGTACACTCGGACACACTATCTTATTTCTCTTCCCCTTGTTTTTTTAAGTTTTTAATTTGTATATGAAAGAATTACCTTAATGTTGCTATTGTTCTCAAACTTCTCTTCTAGTTTATATCCTTATTCCCTTTCCTAACTGGCTATTTTCTCTGTTGGAGCCCTTGGGCTTATAGCATTTTGCTTTTCTAACGAGGATTGTAGCTTAAGAAGTAGTGGTAGTAGTAGTAGTAGTAGTAGTAGTAATAATAATAATAATAATAATAATAATAATAGTAGTAGAAATTAAAATAATAATAATAATAATAATAACAATAATAATAATAATAATAATAATAATAATAACAATAATAATAATAATAATAAAGGACTGCAGTTAGCAGAGGACATTAATATTCACTGTTTGCTTCAGTGTCAAGGATTATATTCATCAGAAGAAGTGTAATGTCACAGTTTGCTTTTGTGGAAGGAATTTTCAACGTTATGGAAAAAAAAGTTTTCCCTTTGTGTAGAATGATAAGGATAGAGAATACCTTTAGTTTTCCAGCTTACTCTCGATTTCATTTCTACCGAGAGAAGGTAGGTCTTTTGGGGGTTTCGGACTCTTTATTCATAAAAGTTACTCAAATCCCAAAATGTTTAAAAGAACTAGTGTAACAAGCTGTATATATAAATATATATATATATATATATATATATATATATATATATATATATACACTTTATGCCAAAAAACAAAAATATATCCTCTGTAACAATCTACAAACCTCCTAGAACAAACACTAGTATCTTTTTTGAAGAATTCGGTGCTCTCATTGAGATAATTACCATGGAGAAAGACGAAATAGTTCTCTGCGGAGACGCATCAAATCCTGACGCTTTGGCATTTGCCATAAAACAGTGACTATTTAACAGTAAATGAACAATACGCGATATGAAACGTTAAAAACTCTGAACGAACAAGGTAAAACGACAGTGGAGGTCCTGTAGAGGGTGGGGGTTCCTCTTCTGTATGGGACCGGGAAAGCAGCCATCAAAGAAAAAAGGAAAGAGGATGGAAGCAACTCAAACGTTCTGCTAATTCAAGTTTCCGCTGACAAAATTAGCACATAATCAAATAATCATTTTCTCGACAAACTTAATGAAGTTGATCACCCCATTACGTTTCATTAAACTTATGCAATAGAAGAATGCAATACCAATTTAGAATATTGTACTGTAGGGTAATCACCCCAATTACGTTTCATGAAACTTATGCAATAGAAGAATGCAATACCAATTTAAAATATTGTACTGTTGGGTAATCACCCTATTACGTTTCATGAAATTTATGCAATAGAAGAATGCAATACCAATTTCAAATATAGTACTGTAGGGTAATCACCCCATTACGATTCATGAAATTTATGCAATAGAAGAATGCAATACCCATTTAAAATATTGTAGTGTAAGGTAATCACCCCATTACGTTTCATGAAATTTATGCAATAGAAGAATGCAATACCCATTTAGAATATTGTACTGTAGGGTAGTCACCCCATTACGTTTCATGAAACTTATGCAATAGAAGAATGCAATACCAATTTAAAATATTGTACTGAAGGGTAGTCACCCGATTACGTTTCATGAAACTTATGCAATAGAAGAATGCAATACCAATTTAAAATTTTGTACTGTAGGGTAGTCACCCCATTACGTTTCGTGAAATTTATGCAATAGAAGAATGCAATACCAAATAAGAATATTGTACTGTTGGGTAGTCACCCCATTACGTTTCGTGAAATTTATGCAATAGAAAAATGCAATACCAATTTAGAATATGCAATAGAAGAATGCAATACCAATTTAGAATATTGTACTGTAGGGCAGTCACCCCATTACGTTTCGTGAAACTTATGCAATAGAAGAATGCAATACCAATTTAGAATATTGTACTGTAGGGTAGTCACCCCATTACGTTTCATGAAACATATGCAATAGAAGAATGCAATACCAATTTAAAATATAGTAGTGTAGGGTAGTCACCCCATTACGTTTCATGAAACATATGCAATAGAAGAATGGAATACCAATTTAGAATATTATACTGTAGGGTAGTCACCCATTACGTTTCATGAAATTTATGCAATAAAAATTTAAAATATTGTACTGTAGGGTAATCACCCCATTACGTTTCATGAAACATATGCAATAGAAGAATGCAATACCAATTTAAAAAATTGTATTGTAGGGTAGTCACCCCATTACGTTTCATGAAATTTATGCAATAACAATTTAAAATATTGTACTGTAGGGTAATCACCCCATTACGTTTCATGAAACTTATGCAATAGAAGAATGCAATACCCATTTAGAATATTGTACTGTAGGGTAGTCACCCCCATTACGTTTCATGAAACTTATACAATAGAAGAATGCAATACCAATTTAAAATATTGTACTATAGGGTAATCACCCCATTACGTTTCATGAAATTTATGCAATTAGTCACCCCATTACGGTTCATGAAACTTATGCAATAGAAGAATGCAATACCAATTTAGAATTTTGTACTGTAGGGTAGTCAACCCATAACGTTTCATGAAACTTATGCAATAGAAGAATGCAATACCAATTTAGAATATTGTACTGTAGGGTAGTCACCCCATTACGTTTCATGAAACTTATGCAATAGAAGAATGCAATACCAATTTAGAATATTGTACTGTAGGGTAGTCACCCCATTACGTTTCACGAAACTTATGCAATAGAAGAATGCAATACCAATTTAGAATAGTGTACTGTAGGGTAGTCATCCCATTACGTTTCACGAAACTTATGCAATAGAAGAATGCAATACCAATTTAGAATATTTTATTGCAGGGCAATCACCCCATTACGTTTCACGAAACTTATGCAATAGAAGAATGCAATACCAATTTAGAATATTGTACTGCAGGGTAGTCACCCCCATTATGTTTCATGAAACTTATGCAATAGAAGAATGCAATACCAATTTAGAATATTGTACTGCAGGGTAGTCACCCCCATTACGTTTCATGAAACTTATGCAATAGAAGAATGCAATACCAATTTAGAATATTGTACAGCAGGGTAGTCACCCCCAATACGTTTCATGAAACTTATGCAATAAAAGAATGCAATACCAATTCAGAATATTGTACTGCAGGTAGTCACCCCCATTACGTTTCATGAAACTTATGCAATAGAAGAATGCAATACCAATTTAAAATATTGTACTGTAGGGTAGTCACCCCATTATGTTTCATGAAACTTATGCAATAGAAGAATGCAATACCAATTTAAAATATTGTACTGTAGGGTAGTCACCTCATTACGTTTCATGAAATATATGCAATAACAATTTAAAATATTGTACTGTAGGGTAGTCACCCTATTACGTTTCATGAAATTTATGCGATAACAATTTAAA
Source organism: Palaemon carinicauda (assembly GCF_036898095.1). Taxonomy (NCBI): domain Eukaryota; kingdom Metazoa; phylum Arthropoda; class Malacostraca; order Decapoda; family Palaemonidae; genus Palaemon; species Palaemon carinicauda. The sequence goes on from NC_090742.1 coordinate 16,543,202, forward strand.
ATATTGTACTGTAGGGTAATCACCCCATTACGTTTCATGAAACATATGCAATAGAAGAATGCAATACCAATTTAGAATATTGTACTGTAGGGTAGTCACCCCCATTACGTTTCATGAAACTTATACAATAAAAGAATGCAATACCAATTTAAAATATTATACTGCAGGGTAATCACCCCATTACGTTTCATGAAATTTATGCAATTAGTCACCCCATTACGGTTCATGAAACTTATGCAATAGAAGAATGCAATACCAATTTAGAATTTTGTACTGTAGGAACCCCATAACTTTTCATGAAACTTATGCAATAGAAGAATGCAATACCAATTTAGAATATTGTACTGTAGGGTAGTCACCCGATTAGGTTTCATGAAACTTATGCAATAGAATAATGCAATACCAATTTAGAATATTGTACTGTAGGGTAGTCACCCCATTACGTTTCATGAAACTTATGCAATAGAAGAATGCAATACCAATTTAGAATATTGTACTACAGGGCAATCGCCTCATTACGTTTCAAGAAACTTATCCAATAGAAGAATGCAATACCAATTTAGAATATTGTAATACAGGGCAATCACCCCATTAGGTTTCATGAAACTTATGCAATTAGTCACCCCATTACGTTTCATGAAACTTATGCAATAGAAGAATGCAATAACAATTTAGAATATTGTACTGTAGGGTAGTCACCCCATTACGTTTCATGAAACTTATGCAATAGAAGAATGCAATACCAATTTAGAATATTGTACTGTAGGGTAGTCACCCCATTACGTTTCATGAAACTTATGCAATAGAAGAATGCAATACCAATTTAGAATATTGTACTACAGGGCAATCGCCTCATTACGTTTCATTAAACTTATGCAATAGAAGATTGCAATACCAATTTAAAATATTGTACTGTAGGGTATCACCCCATTACGTTTCATGAAATTTATGCAATTAGTCACCCCATTACGTTTCATGAAACTTATGCAATAGAAGAATGCAATACCAATTTAGAATATTGTACTGTAGGGTAGTCACCCCATTACGTTTCATGAAACTTATACAATAGAAGAATGCAATACCAATTTCAAATATTGTACTGTAGGGTAGTCACCCCATTACGTTTCATGAAACTTATGCAATAGAAGAATGCAATACCAATTTAGAATATTGTACTACAGGGCAATCGCCTCATTACGTTTCATTAAACTTATGCAATAGAAGATTGCAATACCAATTTAAAATATTGTACTGTAGGGTATCACCCCATTACGTTTCATGAAATTTATGCAATTAGTCACCCCATTACGTTTCATTAAACTTATGCAATAGAAGATTGCAATACCAATTTAAAATATTGTACTGTAGGGTATCACCCCATTACGTTTCATGAAATTTATGCAATTAGTCACCCCATTACGTTTCATGAAACTTATGCAATAGAAGAATGCAATACCAATTTAGAATATTGTACTGTAGGGTAGTCACCCCATTACGTTTCATGAAACTTATGCAATAGAAGAATGCAATACCAATTTAGAATATTGTACTACAGGGCAATCGCCTCATTACGTTTCATTAAACTTATGCAATAGAAGATTGCAATACCAATTTAAAATATTGTACTGTAGGGTATCACCCCATTACGTTTCATGAAATTTATGCAATTAGTCACCCCATTACGTTTCATGAAACTTATGCAATAGAAGAATGCAATACCAATTTAAAATACTGTACTGTAGGGTAGTCACCCCATTACGTTTCATGAAACTTATGCAATAGAAGAATGCAATACCAATTTAGAATATTGTACTGTAGGGTAGTCACCCACATTAGGTTTCATGAAACTTATACAATAGAAGAATACGATTCCAATTTAGAATATTGTACTGTAGGGTAATCACCCCCATTACGTTTCATGAAACTTATGCAATAGAAGAATGCAATACCAATTTAGAATATTGTACTGTAGGGTAGTCACCCCATTACATTTCATGAAACTTATGCAATAGAAGAATGCAATACCAATTTAGAAAATTGTACTGTAGGGTAATCACCCCATTACGTTTCATGAAACATATGCAATAGAAGAATGCAATACCAATTTAGAATATTGTACTGTAGGGTAATCCCCCATTATGTTTTATGAAATTTATGCAATTAGTTCCACCATTACGTTTCATGAAACTTATGCAATAGAAGAATGCAATACCAATTTAGAATATTGTACTGTAGGGTAATCACCCCATTACGTTTCATGAAACTTATGCAATACCAATTTAGAATATTGTACTGTAGGGTAGTCATCCCATTACGTTTCATGAAACTTATGCAATAGAAAAATGCAATACCAATTTAGAATATTGTACTGTAGGGTAGTCACCCACATTACCTTTAATGAAATTTATACAATAGAAGAATGCAATACCAATTTCAAATATTGTACTGTAGGGTAGTCACCCCATTACGTTTCATGAAACTTATGCAATAGAAGAATGCAATACCAATTTAGAATATTGTACCGTAGGGTAATGACCCCATTACGTTTCATGAAACAAATGCAATAGAAGAATGCAATACCAATTTAGAATATTGTACTGTAGGGTAATCACCCCAATTACGTTTCATTAAAATTATGCAATAGAAGAATGCAATACCAATTTAAAATATTGTACTGTTGGGTAATCACCCTATTACGTTTCATGAAATTTATGCAATAGAAGAATGCAATACCAATTTAGAATATTGTACTGTAGGGTAATCACCCCATTACGTTTCATGAAATTTATGCAATAGAAGAATGCAATACCCATTTAAAATATTGTAGTGTAGGGTAATCACCCCATTACGTTTCATGAAATTTATGCAATAGAAGAATGCAATACCCATTTAGAATATTGTACTGCAGGGTAGTCACCCGATTACGTTTCATGAAACTTATGCAATAGAAGAATGCAATACCAATTAAAAAATATTGTACTGAAGGGTAGTCACCCGATTACGTTTCATGAAACTTATGCAATAGAAGAATGCAATACCAATTTAGAATATTGTACTGTAGGGTAGTCACCCCATTAGGTTTCATGAAACTTATGCAATAGAATAATGCAATACCAATTTAGAATATTGTACTGTAGGGTAGTCACCCCATTACGTTTCATGAAACTTATGCAATAGAAGAATGCAATACCAATTTAGAATATTGTACTACAGGGCAATCGCCTCATTAGGTTTCATGAAACTTATCCAATAGAAGAATGCAATACCAATTTAGAATATTGTAATACAGGGCAATCACCCCATTAGGTTTCATGAAACTTATGCAATTAGTCACCCCATTACGTTTCATGAAACGTATGCAATAGAAGAATGCAATAACAATTTAGAATATTGTACTGTAGGGTAGTCACCCCATTACGTTTCATGAAACTTATGCAATAGAAGAATGCAATACCAATTTAGAATATTGTACTGTAGGGTAGTCACCCCATTACGTTTCATTAAACTTATGCAATAGAAGATTGCAATACCAATTTAAAATATTGTACTGTAGGGTATCACCCCATTACGTTTCATGAAATTTATGCAATTAGTCACCCCATTACGTTTCATGAAACTTATGCAATAGAAGAATGCAATACCAATTTAGAATATTGTACTGTAGGGTAGTCACCCCATTACGTTTCATGAAACTTATACAATAGAAGAATGCAATACCAATTTCAAATATCGTACTGTAGGGTAATCACCCCCATTACGTTTCATGAAACTTATGCAATAGAAGAATGCAATACCAATTTAAAATACTGTACTGTAGGGTAGTCACCCCATTACGTTTCATGAAACTTATGCAATAGAAGAATGCAATACCAATTTAGAATATTGTACTGTAGGGTAGTCACCCACATTAGGTTTCATGAAACTTATACAATAGAAGAATACGATTCCAATTTAGAATATTGTACTGTAGGGTAATCACCCCCATTACGTTTCATGAAACTTATGCAATAGAAGAATGCAATACCAATTTAGAATATTGTACTGTAGGGTAGTCACCCCATTACATTTCATGAAACTTATGCAATAGAAGAATGCAATACCAATTTAGAAAATTGTACTGTAGGGTAATCACCCCATTACGTTTCATGAAACATATGCAATAGAAGAATGCAATACCAATTTAGAATATTGTACTGTAGGGTAATCCCCCATTATGTTTTATGAAATTTATGCAATTAGTCCCCCCATTACGTTTCATGAAACTTATGCAATAGAAGAATGCAATACCAATTTAGAATATTGTACTGTACGGTAATCACCCCATTACGTTTCAAGAAACTTATGCAATACCAATTTAGAATATTGTACTGTAGGGTAGTCATCCCATTACGTTTCATGAAACTTATGCAATAGAAAAATGCAATACCAATTTAGAATATTGTACTGTAGGGTAGTCACCCACATTACCTTTAATGAAATTTATACAATAGAAGAATGCAATACCAATTTCAAATATTGTACTGTAGGGTAGTCACCCCATTACGTTTCATGAAACTTATGCAATAGAAGAATGCAATACCAATTTAGAATATTGTACCGTAGGGTAATGACCCCATTACGTTTCATGAAACAAATGCAATAGAAGAATGCAATACCAATTTAGAATATTGTACTGTAGGGTAATCACCCCAATTACGTTTCATTAAAATTATGCAATAGAAGAATGCAATACCAATTAAAAATATTGTACTGTTGGGTAATCACCCTATTACGTTTCATGAAATTTATGCAATAGAAGAATGCAATACCAATTTAGAATATTGTACTGTAGGGTAATCACCCCATTACGTTTCATGAAATTTATGCAATAGAAGAATGCAATACCCATTTAAAATATTGTAGTGTAGGGTAATCACCCCATTACGTTTCATGAAATTTATGCAATAGAAGAATGCAATACCCATTTAGAATATTGTACTGCAGGGTAGTCACCCGATTACGTTTCATGAAACTTATGCAATAGAAGAATGCAATACCAATTAAAAAATATTGTACTGAAGGGTAGTCACCCGATTACGTTTCATGAAACTTATGCAATAGAAGAATGCAATACCAATTTAAAATTTTGTACTGTAGGGTAGTCACCCCATTACGTTTCGTGAAATTTATGCAATAGAAGAATGCAATACCAAATAAGAATATTGTACTGTAGGGTAGTCACCCCATTACGTTTCGTGAAATTTATGGAATAGAAGAATGCAATACCAATTTAGAATATGCAATAGAAGAATGCAATACCAATTTAGAATATTGTACTGTAGGGTAGTCACCCCATTACGTTTCGTGAAACTTATGCAATAGAAGAATGCAATACCAATTTAGAATATTGTACTGTAGGGTAGTCACCCCATTACGTTTCATGAAACATATGCAATAGAAAAATGCAATACTAATTTAAAATATTGTACTGTAGGGTAATCACCCTATTACGTTTTATGAAACATATGCAATAGAAGAATGCAATACCAATTTAAAATATTGTACTGTAGGGTAGTCACCCCATTACGTTTCATGAAATTTATGCAATAACAATTCAAAATATTGTACTGTAGGGTAATCACCCCATTACGTTTCATGAAACATATGCAATAGAAGAATGCAATACCAATTTAAAACATTGTATTGTAGGGTAGTCACCCCATTAGGTTTCATGAAATTTATGCAATAACAATTTAAAATATTGTACTGTAGGGTAATCACCCCATTACGTTTCATGAAACTTATGCAATAGAAGAATGCAATACCAATTTAGAATATTGTACTGTAGGGAAGTCACCCCCATTACGTTTCATGAAACTTATACAATAGAAGAATGCAATATCAATTTAAAATATTGTACTGTAGGGTAATCACCCCATTACGTTTCATGAAATTTATGCAATTAGTCACCCCATTACGGTTCATGAAACTTATGCAATAGAAAAATGCAATACCAATTTAGAATTTTGTACTGTAGGGTAGTCACCCCATAACGTTTCATGAAACTTATGCAATAGAAGAATGCAATACCAATTTAGAATATTGTACTGTAGGGTAGTCACCCCATTACGTTTCATGAAACTTATGCAATAGAAGAATGCAATACCAATTTAGAATATTGTACTGTAGGGTAGTCACCCGTTTACGTTTCATGAAACTTATGCAATAGAAGAATGCAATACCAATTTAGAATATTGTACTGTAGGGTAGTCACCCCATTACGTTTCACGAAACTTATGCAATAGATGAATGCAATACCAATTTAGAATATTGTACTGTAGGGTAGTCATCCCATTACGTTTCATGAAACTTATGCAATAGAAGAATGCAATACCAATTTAGAATATTGTATTGCAGGGCAATCACCCCATTACGTTTCATGAAACTTATGCAATAGAAGAATGCAATACCAATTTAGAATATTGTACTGCAGGGTAGTCACCCCCATTATGTTTCATGAAACTTATGCAATAGAAGAATGCAATACCAATTTAGAATATTGTACTGCAGGGTAGTCACCCCTATTACGTTTCATGAAACTTATGCAATAGAAGAATGCAATACCAATTTAGAATATTGTAATGCAGGGTAGTCACCCCCATTACGTTTCATGAAACTTATGCAATAGAAGAATGCAATACCAATTTGAAATATTGTACTGCAGGGTAGTCACCCCATTACGTTTCATGAAACATATGCAATAGAAGAATGCAATACCAATTTAAAATATTGTACTGTAGGGTAGTCACCTCATTACGTTTCATGAAATTTATGCAATAACAATTTAAAATATTGAACTGTAGGGTAATCACCCCATTACGTACATAAAACATCTGCAATAGAAAAATGCAATACCAATTTAAAATATTGTACTGTAGGGTAGTCACCCCATTACATTTCATGAAATTTATGCAATAACAATTTAAAATATTGTACTGTAGGGTAATCACCCCATTACGTTTCATGAAACATATGCAATAGAAGAATGCAATACCAATTTAGAATATTGTACTGTAGGGTAGTCACCCCCATTACGTTTCATGAAACTTATACAATAAAAGAATGCAATACCAATTTAAAATATTGTACTGCAGGGTAATCACCCCATTACGTTTCATGAAATTTATGCAATTAGTCACCCCATTACGGTTCATGAAACTTATGCAATAGAAGAATGCAATACCAATTTAGAATTTTGTACTGTAGGGTAGTCACCCCATAACGTTTCATGAAACTTATGCAATAGAAGAATGCAATACAATTTTGGAATATTGTACTGTAGGGTAGTCACCCCATTACGTTTCATGAAACTTATGCAATAGAAGAATGCAATACCAATTTAGAATATTGTACTACAGGGCAATCGCCCCATTACGTTTCATGAAACTTATGCAATAGAAGAATGCAATACCAATTTAGAATATTGTACTACAGGGCAATCACCCCATTAGGTTTCATGAAACTTATGCAATTAGTCACCCCATTACGTTTCATGAAACTTATGCAATAGAAGAATGCCATAACAATTTAGAATATTGTACTGTAGGGTAGTCACCCCATTACGTTTCATGAAACTTATGCAATAAAAGAATGCAATACAAATTTAGAATATTGTACTGTAGGGTAGTCACCCCATTACGTTTCATGAAACTTATGCAATAGAAGAATGCAATACCAATTTAGAATATTGTACTACAGGGCAATCACCCCATTACGTTTCATGAAACTTATGCAATAGAAGAATGCAATACCAATTTAGAATATTGTACTGCAAAGTAGTCACCCCCATTACGTTTCATGAAACTTATGCAATAGAAGAATGCAATACCAATTTAGAATATTGTACTGCAGGGTAGTCACCCCCATAACGTTTCATGAAACTTATGCAATAGAAGAATGCAATACCAATTTAAAATATTGTACAGCAGGGTAGACACCCCATTACGTTTCATGAAACTTATGCAATAGAAGAATGCAATACCAATTTAGAATATTGTACTGCAGGGTAGGCACCCCCATTACGTTTCATGAAACTTATGCATTAGAAGAATGCAATACCAATTTAGAATATTGTACTGCAGGGTAGTCACCCCCATTACGTTTCATGAAACTTATGCAATAGAAGAATGCAATACCAATTTAGAATATTGTACAGCAGGGTAGTCACCCCATTATGTTTCATGAAACTTATACAATAGAAGAATGCAATACCAATTTAAAATATTGTACTGTAGGGTAATAACCCCATTACGTCTCATGAAATTTATGCAATTAGTCCCCCCAATACGTTTCATGAAACTTATGCAATAGAAGAATGCAATACCAATTTAAAATATTGTACTGTAGGGTATCACCCCATTACGTTTCATGAAATTTATGCAATTAGTCACCCCATTACGTTTCATGAAACTTATGCAATAGAAAAATGCAATACCAATTTAGAATATTGTACTGTAGGGTAGTCACCCCATTACGTTTCATGAAACTTATACAATAGAAGAATGCAATACCAATTTCAAATATCGTACTGTAGGGTATCACCCCATTACGTTTCATGAAATTTATGCAATTAGTCACCCCATTACGTTTCATGAAACTTATGCAATAGAAAAATGCAATACCAATTTAGAATATTGTACTGTAGGGTAGTCACCCCATTACGTTTCATGAAACTTATGCAATAGAAGAATGCAATACCAATTTAGAATATTGTACTGTAGGGTAGTCACCCCATTACGTTTCATGAAACTTATGCAATAGAAGAATGCAATACCAATTTAGAATATTGTACTGTAGGGTAGTCACCCACATTACGTTTCATGAAACTTATACAATAGAAGAATGCAATACCAATTTAGAATATTGTACTGTAGGGTAATCACCCCCATTACGTTTCATGAAACTTATGCAATAGAAGAATGCAATACCAATTTAGAATATTGTACTGTAGGGTAGTCACCCCATTACGTTTCATGAAACTTATGCAATAGAAGAATGCAATACCAATTTAGAAAATTGTACTGTAGGGTAATCACCCCATTATGTTTCATGAAATTTATGCAATAGAAGAATGCAATACCAATTTAGAATATTGTACTGTAGGCTAATCACCTTATTACGTTTCATGAAACTTATGCAATAGATGAATGCAATACCAATTTAGAATATTGTACTGTAGGGTAATCACCCCATTATGTTTCATGAAATTTATGCAATTAGTCCCCCCATTAGGTTTCATGAAACTTATGCAATAGAAGAACGCAATACCAATTTAGAATATTGTACTGTAGGGTAATCACCCCATTACGTTTCATGAAACTTATGCAATAAAAGAATGCAATACCAATTTAGAATATTGTACTGTAGGGTATCACCAAATTACGTTTCATGAAATTTATGCAATTAGTCACCCCATTACGTTTCATGAAACTTATGCAATAGAAGAATGCAATACCAATTTAGAATATTGTACTGTAGGGTAGTCACCCCATTACGTTTCATGAAACTTATATAATAGAAGAATGCAATACCAATTCCAAATATTGTACTGTAGGGTAATCACCCCCATTACGTTTCATGAAACTTATGCAATAGAAGAATGCAATACCAATTTAGAATATTGTACTGTAGGGTAGTCACCCCATTACGTTTCATGAAAGTTATGCAATAGAAGAATGCAATACCAATTTAGAATATTGTAGTGTAGGGTAGTCACCCACATTACGTTTCATGAAATTTATACAATAGAAGAATGCAATACCAATTTCAAATATTGTACTGTAGGGTAGTCACCCCATTACGTTTCATGAAACTTATGCAATAGAAGAATGCAATACCAATTTAGAATATTGTACCGTAGGGTAATCACCCCATTATGTTTCATGAAACTTATGCAATAGAAGAATGCAATACCAATTTAGAATATTGTACCGTAGGATAATCACCCCATTACGTTTCATGAAATTTATACAATAGAAGAATGCAATACCAATTCCAAATATTGTACTGTAGGGTAATAACCCCCATTATGTTTCATGAAACTTATGCAATAGGAGAATGCAATACCAATTTAGAATATTGTACTGTAGGGTAATCACCCCATTACGTTTCATGAAACTTATGCAATAGAAGAATGCAATACCAATTTAGAATATTGTACCGTAGGGTAATCACCCCATTACGTTTCATGAAATTTATACAATAGAAAAATGCAATACCAATTCCAAATATTGTACTGTAGGGTAATCACCCCCATTACGTTTCATGAAACTTATGCAATAGGAGAATGCAATACCAATTTAGAATATTGTACCGTAGGGTAATCACCCCATTACGTTTCATGAAACTTATGCAATAGAAAAATGCAATACCAATTTAGAATATTCTACCGTAGGGTAATCACCCCATTACGTTTCATGAAATTTATACAATAGAAGAATGCAATACCAATTCCAAATATTGTACTGTAGGGTAATCACCCCTATTACGTTTCATGAAACTTATGCAATAGGAGAACACAATACCAATTTAGAATATTGTACCGTAGGGTAATCACCCCATTACGTTTCATGAAACTTATGCAATAGAAGAATGCAATACCAATTTAGAATATTGTACTGTAGGGTAATCACTCCATTACGTTTCATGAAATTTATGCAATTAGTCCCCCCATTACGTTTCATGAAACTTATGCAATAGAAGAATGCATTACCAATTTAAAATATTGTACTGTAGGGTAATCACCCCATTACGTTTCATGAAATTTATGCAATTAGTCCCCCCATTACGTTTCATGAAACTTATGCAATAGAAGAATGCAATACCAATTTAGAATATTGTACTGTAGGGTATCACCCCATTACATTTCATGAAATTTATGCAATTAGTCACCCCATTACGTTTCATGAAACTTATGCAATAGAAGAATGCAATACCAATTTAGAATATTGTACTGTAGGGTAGTCACCCCCATTACGTTTCATGAAACTTATGCAATAGAAGAATGCAATACCAAATTAGAATATTGTACTGTAGGGTAGTTACCCCCATTACGTTTCATGAAACTTATGCAATAGAAGAATGCAATACCAATTTAGAATATTGTATTGCAGGGCAATCGCCCCATTACGTTTCATGAAACTTATGCAATAGAAGAATGCAATACCAATTTAGAATATTGTACTGCAGGGCAATCGCCCCATTACGTTTCATGAAACTTATGCAATAGAAGAATGCAATACCAATTTAGAATATTGTACTGTAGGGTAGTCACCCCCACTACGTTTCATGAAACTTATGCAATAGAAGAATGCAATACCAATTCCAAATATTGTACTGTAGGGTAATCACCCCCATTACGTTTCATGAAACTTATGCAATAGGAGAATGCAATACCAATTTAGAATATTGTACTGTAGGGTAATCACCCCATTACGTTTCATGAAATTTATGCAATTAGTCCCCCCATTACGTTTCATGAAACTTATGCAATAGAAGAATGCATTACCAATTTAAAATATTGTACTGTAGGGTAATCACCCCATTACGTTTCATGAAACTTATGCAATAGAAGAATGCAATACCAATTCCAAATATTGTACTGTAGGGTAATCACCCCCATTACGTTTCATGAAACTTATGCAATAGGAGAATGCAATACCAATTTAGAATATTGTACTGTAGGGTAATCACTCCATTACGTTTCATGAAATTTATACAATTAGTCCCCCCATTACGTTTCATGAAACTTATGCAATAGAAGAATGCATTACCAATTTAAAATATTGTACTGTAGGGTAATCACCCCATTACGTTTCATGATATTTATGCAATTAGTCCCCCCATTACGTTTCATGAAACTTATGCAATAGAAGAATGCAATACCAATTGAGAATATTGTACTGTAGGGTATCACCCCATTACGTTTCATGAAATTTATGCAATTAGTCACCCCATTACGTTTCATGAAACTTATGCAATAGAAGAATGCAATACCAATTTAGAATATTGTACTGTAGGGTAGTCACCCCATTACGTTTCATGAAACTTATGCAATAGAAGAATGCAATACCAATTTAGAATATTGTACTGTAGGGTAATCACCCCATTACGTTTCATGAAATTTATGCAATTAGTCCCCCCATTACGTTTCATGAAACTTATGCAATAGAAGAATGCAATACCAATTTAAAATATTGTACTGTAGGGTATCACCCCATTACGTTTCATGAAATTTATGCAATTAGTCACCCCATTACGTTTCATGAAACTTATGCAATAGAAAAATGCAATACCAATTTAGAATATTGTACTGTAGGGTAGTCACCCCATTACGTTTCATGAAACTTATACAATAGAAGAATGCAATACCAATTTCAAATATCGTACTGTAGGGTAATCACCCCCATTACGTTTCATGAAACTTATGCAATAGAAGAATGCAATACCAATTTAGAATATTGTACAGTAGGGTAGTCACCCCATTACGTTTCATGAAACTTATGCAATAGAAGAATGCAATACCAATTTAGAATATTGTACTGTAGGGTAGTCACCCACATTACGTTTCATGAAACTTATACAATAGAAGAATGCAATACCAATTTAGAATATTGTACTGTAGGGTAATCACCCCCATTACGTTTCATGAAACTTATGCAATAGAAGAATGCAATACCAATTTAGAATATTGTACTGTAGGGTAGTCACCCCATTACGTTTCATGAAACTTATGCAATAGAAGAATGCAATACCAATTTAGAAAATTGTACTGTAGGGTAATCACCCCATTATGTTTCATGAAATTTATGCAATAGAAGAATGCAATACCAATTTAGAATATTGTACTGTAGGCTAATCACCTTATTACGTTTCATGAAACTTATGCAATAGATGAATGCAATACCAATTTAGAATATTGTACTGTAGGGTAATCACCCCATTATGTTTCATGAAATTTATGCAATTAGTCCCCCCATTAGGTTTCATGAAACTTATGCAATAGAAGAACGCAATACCAATTTAGAATATTGTACTGTAGGGTAATCACCCTATTACGTTTCATGAAACTTATGCAATAGAAGAATGCAATACCAATTTAGAATATTGTACTGTAGGGTATCACCAAATTACGTTTCATGAAATTTATGCAATTAGTCACCCCATTACGTTTCATGAAACTTATGCAATAGAAGAATGCAATACCAATTTAGAATATTGTACTGTAGGGTAGTCACCCCATTACGTTTCATGAAACTTATATAATAGAAGAATGCAATACCAATTCCAAATATTGTACTGTAGGGTAATCACCCCCATTACGTTTCATGAAACTTATGCAATAGAAGAATGCAATACCAATTTAGAATATTGTACTGTAGGGTAGTCACCCCATTACGTTTCATGAAAGTTATGCAATAGAAGAATGCAATACCAATTTAGAATATTGTAGTGTAGGGTAGTCACCCACATTACGTTTCATGAAATTTATACAATAGAAGAATGCAATACCAATTTCAAATATTGTACTGTAGGGTAGTCACCCCATTACGTTTCATGAAACTTATGCAATAGAAGAATGCAATACCAATTTAGAATATTGTACCGTAGGGTAATCACCCCATTACGTTTCATGAAACTTATGCAATAGAAGAATGCAATACCAATTTAGAATATTGTACCGTAGGATAATCACCCCATTACGTTTCATGAAATTTAGACAATAGAAGAATGCAATACCAATTCCAAATATTGTACTGTAGGGTAATCACCCCCATTATGTTTCATGAAACTTATGCAATAGGAGAATGCAATACCAATTTAGAATATTGTACTGTAGGGTAATCACCCCATTACGTTTCATGAAACTTATGCAATAGAAGAATGCAATACCAATTTAGAATATTGTACCGTAGGGTAATCACCCCATTACGTTTCATGAAATTTATACAATAGAAGAATGCAATACCAATTCCAAATATTGTACTGTAGGGTAATCACCCCCATTACGTTTCATGAAACTTATGCAATAGGAGAATGCAATACCAATTTAGAATATTGTACCGTAGGGTAATCACCCCATTACGTTTCATGAAACTTATGCAATAGAAAAATGCAATAACAATTTAGAATATTCTACCGTAGGGTAATCACCCCATTACGTTTCATGAAATTTATACAATAGAAGAATGCAATACCAATTCCAAATATTGTACTGTAGGGTAATCACCCCTATTACGTTTCATGAAACTTATGCAATAGGAGAACTCAATACCAATTTAGAATATTGTACCGTAGGGTAATCACCCCATTACGTTTCATGAAACTTATGCAATAGAAGAATGCAATACCAATTTAGAATATTGTACTGTAGGGTAATCACTCCATTACGTTTCATGAAATTTATGCAATTAGTCCCCCCATTACGTTTCATGAAACTTATGCAATAGAAGAATGCATTACCAATTTAAAATATTGTACTGTAGGGTAATCACCCCATTACGTTTCATGAAATTTATGCAATTAGTCCCCCCATTACGTTTCATGAAACTTATGCAATAGAAGAATGCAATACCAATTTAGAATATTGTACTGTAGGGTATCACCCCATTACGTTTCATGAAATTTATGCAATTAGTCACCCCATTACGTTTCATGAAACTTATGCAATAGAAGAATGCAATACCAATTTAGAATATTGTACTGTAGGGTAGTCACCCCCATTACGTTTCATGAAACTTATGCAATAGAAGAATGCAATACCAAATTAGAATATTGTACTGTAGAGTAGTTACCCCCATTACGTTTCATGAAACTTATGCAATAGAAGAATGCAATACCAATTTAGAATATTGTATTGCAGGGCAATCACCCCATTACGTTTCATGAAACTTATGCAATAGAAGAATGCAATACCAATTTAGAATATTGTACTGCAGGGTAATCGCCCCATTACGTTTCATGAAACTTATGCAATAGAAGAATGCAATACCAATTTAGAATATTGTACTGTAGGGTAGTCACCCCCACTACGTTTCATGAAACTTATGCAATAGAAGAATGCAATACCAATTCCAAATATTGTACTGTAGGGTAATCACCCCCATTACGTTTCATGAAACTTATGCAATAGGAGAATGCAATACCAATTTAGAATATTGTACTGTAGGGTAATCACCCCATTACGTTTCATGAAATTTATGCAATTAGTCCCCCCATTACGTTTCATGAAACTTATGCAATAGAAGAATGCATTACCAATTTAAAATATTGTACTGTAGGGTAATCACCCCATTACGTTTCATGAAACTTATGCAATAGAAGAATGCAATACCAATTCCAAATATTGTACTGTAGGGTAATCACCCCCATTACGTTTCATGAAACTTATGCAATAGGAGAATGCAATACCAATTTAGAATATTGTACTGTAGGGTAATCACTCCATTACGTTTCATGAAATTTATACAATTAGTCCCCCCATTACGTTTCATGAAACTTATGCAATAGAAGAATGCATTACCAATTTAAAATATTGTACTGTAGGGTAATCACCCCATTACGTTCCTGATATTTATGCAATTAGTCCCCCCATTACGTTTCATGAAACTTATGCAATAGAAGAATGCAATACCAATTTAGAATATTGTACTGTAGGGTATCACCCCATTACGTTTCATGAAATTTATGCAATTAGTCACCCCATTACGTTTCATGAAATTTATGCAATTAGTCACCCCATTACGTTTTATGAAACTTATGCAATAGAAGAATGCAATACCAATTTAGAACATTGTACTGTAGGGTAGTCACCCCCATTACGTTTCATGAAACTTATGCAATAGAAGAATGCAATACCAAATTAGAATATTGTACTGTAGGGTAGTTACCCCCATTACGTTTCATGAAACTTATGCAATAGAAGAATGCAATACCAATTTAGAATATTGTATTGCAGGGCAATCACCCCATTACGTTTCATGAAACTTATGCAATAGAAGAATGCAATACCAATTTAGAATATTGTACTGCAGGGCAATCACCCCATTACGTTTCATGAAACTTATGCAATAGAAGAATGCAATACCAATTTAGAATATTGTACTGTAGGGTAGTCACCCCCATTACGTTTCATGAAACTTATGCAATAGAAGAATGCAATACCAATTTAAAATATTGTACTGCAGGGTAATCACCCCATTACGTTTCATGAAACTTATGCAATAGAAAAATGCAATATGAATTCAAAATATTGTATTGCACGGTAATCACCCCATTACGTTTCATGAAACTTATGCAATAGAAGAATGCAATACCAATATAAATAATGTACTGCATGGTAATCACCCCATTACGTTTCATGACACTTATGCAATAGAAGAATGCAATACCAATTTCAAATATTGTACTGTAGGGTAATCACCCCATTACGTTTCATGAAACTTATACAATAGAAGAATGCAATACCAATTTCAAATATTGTACTGTAGGGTAATCACCCCATTCGTTTCATGAAACTTATGCAATAGAAGAATGCAATACCAATTTAGAATATTTTACTGTAGGGTAGTCACCCCCATTACGTTTCATGAAACTTATGCAATAGAAGAATGCAATACCAATTTCAAATATTGTTCTGCAGGGTAATCACCCCATTACGTTTCATGAAACTTATGCAATAGAAGAATGCAATATGAATCCAAAATATTGTATTGCACGGTAATCACCCCATTACGTTTCATGAAACTTATGCAATAGAAGAATGCAATACCAATATAAATAATGTACTGCATGGTAATCACCCCATTACGTTTCATGAAACTTATGCAATAGAAGAATGCAATACCAATTTCAAATATTGTACTGTAGGGTAATCACCCCATTACGTTTCATGAAACTTATGCAATAGAGGAATGCAATACCAATTTCAAATATTGTACTGTAGGGTAATCACCCCATTACGTTTCATGAAACTTATGCAATAGAAGAATGCAATACCAATTTAAAATATTGTACTATAGGGTAATCACTCCCATTACATTTCATGAAACTTATACAATTAAAATTGCAATACTTATTTAAAATAGAAATTCGAAAATTGCTTGGCACAGGGAAAAAATAAATAGTATCTTCTTTTTCATTACGAAGAAAGTTAATTGTAAAATGAAATTTAGTTGGGCCTGGCTAATGTAATGGCGCTAAATGGAGAGACCTTACCTTATCTCCCTTTCATAAAAAATACTATCATTACTACGAGAAAGTTTAATAGGATGTAGCAGGTGTGCCGCTTAACCAGTCAGTACAAAGACCATATTTGAATAAGGATACAAAAGAGAACTTAATAACCGAGTATAAATTAAGTTTTGCAAATATGTTTTCTAAATTAAGTTTTGCAATTCTTTTTTTAATTAAGTTTTGCCAATATGTTAATTTAATTAAGTCTTGCAAATCTGTTTTTTGTTAATAAAGTTTTACAAATGTTTTTTTAACCAAGTTTTGCCAATGATTTTAATAAATAAATTTTGCAAATCGTTTTGTTCAGAAATTAATTTTTGCAAATCTATTTTTAATAAAGTTTTTGCAAATATGTTTCTTAAATAAAGTTCTGCATTTTTTAAAACTAAGTTATGCAAATTTCTTTTTCAACTAAGTTTTACAAATCTGTTTCTTTTAGTGAATTCATCTACTTTTCTATTACAGGATTTGGTGTTTATGCAATGATACAATACTCCAGATCAAAAGCATTATAGGAAACAAATTTCATTTGTAAAATACGAAGTAGATTTACGTCTCATAGTTTATACGTCTCTCTCTCTCTCTCTCTCTCTCTCTCTCCTCTCTCTCTCTCTCTCTCTCTCTCTCTCTGTCTCTCTCTCTCTCTCTCTCTCTCTCTCTCTCTCTCACACACATACACACACACACACACACACACACACACACATATATATATATATATATATATATATATATATACATATATATATATATATATATATATATATATATATATGTGTGTGTGTGTGTGTGTGTATGTATGCATAAGTATACATACATACATACATACATACATGTGAGTGGGTGTGTATACATGATATACACACATATATACACCTGTACATATATATAAATCTACAATATATATATATACATATATATATATATATATATATATATATATATAGACATACATACACATACATATTCATATATACCAAACACACAAAATTACAAATTATATATATACATAAGCCCCTATCTATACATAGAAATGTTAATACATACATATGGAGTATATATATATAATATATATATATATATAATACATATATATATTTATAGATAGATAGATAGATAGATAGATAGATAGATAAAAATTCATAAATCTCATCTCACTAGCGAGCCTCTATCGATTCACACGAGAGAGGAGGTGGAGGGGGGGGGGGATGATGCTGGTGGCGTAGACGACCTAAGCTTTTGTCTTGAATAATCCATTGTGCCCTTGTTGATCCAGACACTGAATTATGGACTAGGGTGGGTCGCAAATACGATGATGAAGCCGGAAGGGCTGCAACCCCATCCCTATACAATATACATACACACACACACACACACACACACACACACACACACACATATATATATATATATATATATATATATATATGAATGAAACCTTTTCATGTAACTCCCTTAGTAACGTTTACACACACACACACACACACATATATATATAATATATATATATATATATATATATATATATATATATATATATATATATATATATATATATATATAGACAGAGAGAGAGAGAGAGAGAGAGAGAGAGGAGAGAGAGAGAGAGAGAGAGAGAGAGAGAGAGAGAGAGAGAGAGAGAGAGAGAGAGAGAGCAAATAGTCTTCTCGATCTGCAATAGCCGGTAGCTTAAAGACGTGGGCATACTTCCACATCGTTCAGCCCCTAGCATATCTAGTTATACCAGTTGCTTAAAGGGGATATACCCGAGGGCAAAGGGTCGTCTTCTTCTTCTCGCTCTCATTTGAGAGAGAGAGAGAGAGAGAGGAGAGAGGAGAGAGAGAGAGAGAGAGAGAGAGAGAGAGAGAGAGAGACCTTGATTGGAGCCATCCACTGACTACTGGAAAGATTTTCGCGTCACACCGATCCCAGGCGGCACTTGAATGACAGCTGTTGTTTTTTCTCTAGTTATTTGTTTACTTCTCTGTTGGTTATTTTTTTTCCAAGTTTTTATTTCTCGGTATATTTTTTTTTAAAGGAAATTTTAGTTACGAATGTGTAGATTACACGTAGTATCCTTTTATTTTAAGGGATTATTTGTGATTTTATTTTTTCCAAGTTTTTATTTCTCGATATATTTTTCTAAAGGAACTTTTTAGTTACGATTGTTTAGATTACACGTAATATCGTTTTCAGTAGTAAATGATTATTTATGATTTTAATGGGATATATTTTTTTTATATTGTCCAACATTTTCCCCCAGGATATGATATTTTTTTTTAATAGTTACGAATGTTAGATTCCAAGTAATATCCTTTCTAGTACAGGATAATCTATGATTTTAATGGCACATTTATTTTATATTATCCAAAATTTTCCTCCAGGATATGATAGTTTTTATCTTTTTAAGGAATTTTATTTACGAATATTTAGATTACACGTAATGTATATTATAGTAATGAATTATTTATGATTTTAATGACATACCTATTTTATATTATCAAACATTTTTCTCTTGGATATGATTATGTTTTTTAAAAGGAAATTCTAGTTAAAAATGTTTAGATTACACGCAATAACCTTTTTAGGTCAAGGATTATTCATGATTTTACTGTCACCTTTATTTAATATCATCCTAGACTTTTCCCCAGGATATGATTATGGTTTTGAAAGGAATTTTGAATTCCAAATGTTTACAGTAGATTACACGCAATATCTTTTTCTAATTAGTAAAGGAATAGTTATGATTTTACTGATATCTTTATTTTATATTATTATGATAAAGTAAATATGATTTTGAGTTACAAGTGATTAAATTACACGCAATATCGTTTTTGTTTCTAGTAAAGGAATATTTATCAATTTTCCGTCATCTTTATTTTATGTTATAATAAAATAAATAATATTTTCAGTGAGATTACATGCAATATCTTTTTTGTGAGTAGTAATCGAATCATTATGATTTTACCGTCATTCTTATTACCTCCGCCAACGAAGTTGGAAGGACGTTTTGTTTTACCCCCTGTTTCTGTATGTGCTTGTGTTTGTTTGTGAACAGCTTCCTGTCCACAATTTTAATCGTAAAATAATGAGACTTGCGAGAATAAACAGTAATGTAAAAATCTGGAAAATATTAAATTTTGGAAGGTCAAGGTCAAAGGTTAAGGTTATGGTCAAGCAAAATATCCAATTCACGTAATCAGCCATAAGTTTGGACATCGTTGTCACAGACTTCAACCTTGGTTCATATTTGAGTGTATAAAAAGTCACGTCAATTAATAAATGTTAAGGTCGAAGGTCAAGGTCAAATTGATGGTCAATGTCAACAAAAAGTCATATTCCGGTCATCAACCATGCGGCCTCAATTTCAATAGTAAAGTAATTAAACTTGAAAGGATTTTAAACTGCTATGTAAAGATCTGGAAATGATTAATTGATTCTGGGAAATGAGCTGCCGTGGCGGAGGTCTGCACTTTCTGAATGTTTCTATATCTTTAGATTGTTATGAAATATATACTCCGAAAATAATGTTCAGGATTTTATGTTAAATTTTCATTAAAAAAAATCAGATTGTCACCATTCAAGGGAGATTTTCGCTTAATTAGCAAAAGTTTTACTATTCTCGTTTCTCTCCTTTGGGACTTAGTTTTTTTATATATATCTTTTCGTATTCCTCTTTTTGTTAAGTGGGTGTTTCTCTTTCGAAATTTTCACTTGATTCTCAAATAAAAGCTCTCTCTCTCTCTCTCTCTCTCTCTCTCTCTCTCTCTCTCTCTCGTTCCAAATTGTTTCCTAATCACGTTTCTGTTACCTCCGCCAACGAAGTTGAGTGGAGGTTATGTTTTTCACCCCTGTTTATCTGCTTGTTTATTGGTTAACAAGTTTCTATCCACTATTTTTACTCATAGATTAG
>NC_090742.1:16564885-16577385 GCF_036898095.1 Palaemon carinicauda
TGTCTTTGTTCACAAAAGTTATTCATATCTTCAAAGTTTCTTTCAAACTTCCGCTGATTTAGATTCCAAAATATCGATTTTAACCCTTCATCTGAATTATCTATTGTGATGCAAAGCATGGTTCTACGTATTTAAAAAGGACACTGTGAGATTAAAATAAGCTAAGTTAGATAATAATATTAGATAGTTGTCAATAAGCAAATAAATATGAGGAAAACTTTTGAATATTTGAAGTGGTATACAGATCTTCTAATCGTTTTTAAAATTCCACATCAAAACTCCTGTTTTAACTGATGGCAATTTCATATGTAGCAACGCAGCAATTTTACATAAAGCAAGCAGTACGCACTAACATCTTCTGTGTATGTATTAACAGGTCTAGTTTTGAAGGTTCATCAAAACTCCTCAGTTTTATATATGGAATTTTGATATGTGGCAACGCAGCATTATTAAAAAAGCAAGCAGTATGCACTAACATCTGCTTAGTACGTATTAACAGCTCTAATTTTTTAAATTCATCATCAAAACTCCTTAGTTTTACATATGGCATTTTGATATGTGGCAACAGGGCATTTTACATAGAGTAAGCAGTACGCACTAACATCTGCTTTGTATGTACTAACGGCTCTAATTTTGAAATTCCTCATCAAAACTCCCAAGTTTTACATATGGCATTTTGATATGTGGCAACATGGCATTTTACATAAAGCAAGCACTACGCACTAACATCTTATTTGTTTCTACTAATGGCTCAATGTAAGCTTCCTGCTGACATACAGTTTAAGGATTATGGTCATCTCCCATCAGCTGTATTTCGACAAGGAACTTCCATTACATGCCTTTACTGTCCTGTGCTGTAAGAGCTTTTTAGAGTGCCTGCTGACACACGCTGCCTTGAAATGCCATGTTTTCACACACCCTATAAAGGAGAGCATTGGGACGTCCCTCTTATTGAGACCTTACAAGTGCATGGAAAGAAAGAGAGAGAGAGAGAGAGAGAGAGAGAGAGAGAGAGGAGAGAGAGAGAGAGAGAGAGAGAGAGAGAGAGAGGAGAGAGAGAGAAAATTTGCCAGACTCGATATTACAGAAGAGAGCGCAAACTTTTACGTCAAGATATAATAAAAAAATAACTTTATTATATTACGAAAGAGCGTGCGAAAACTTTGACATTAAGATAAAAAATATATATTCTTTCGAGGCATTGTTCAGTAAATGTACGTTTGAATGTCATTACATTTTCTTTACATTTCCAACTAATTTTTCGTATTTCAAAACCTATAATTGCTCACAAAACAAACATATAATTCCTTCCCTTTAGCAAGAACATTACAAAACTCCTCTTCGAATCAGAAAAAGGTAAAAAATGTGGGAAAGTGGAAGATCGGATCAAAATTCCACCCAGCAGTATTCACTCTTCCCCCGGAACTCTTCAAAGGCAATTTATTCGCAGGCAAAGGAAGTCCCTTAAAAGAATGTTTGTAAAGAGAGAGGTAGAAAAAACAAAATACGAAAGCATGACCCGAAGGCTGCAATTTATTCACAGCAGGGATGTTTTCAAAATACCGAAAATGCCACTCTAAAGGAAATTTACATAATGGCACCATATAAATGGACTTCAACGCTGCTTTTCAACGCGGTTAAAACATTTCCTGTGAATTGGACACGTGTAATCTGTTTTGGACAAGTGTAATCTCTTTCAAATGACGCAAAACATTTCGTGGGACATTTCGCTGGTTTAAAATAGTTTCATGTCAGCCGGTGAATATTTATTTCATGTATTATTTGTTCTTTTATGTTAGTGAGATTGGTGTTACTGTATGGGCATGAGTCATGGTATGACAATCAAACAATATCCAACAGATTTTGTAGATGTGAGAACAAAACCCTAAGAAGGATATTCAGAGTTAGAAATGAAACTATAAGAGAGATTACTTGAGTGCCATATGTGGATGATATTAAGGTGAGGGGTAGATGGAAATGGTTTGGGCATGCTCTTCGCACTCACTCCCCAAGAGAGATTGCTTCACCAAACTTTTAACTGAGCTCCACCAAGCCACTAGAAGAGTTGGAAGACCCAGGCCTATATGGCTGAGGACTATGAATCATGAAGTAAATGATGTTGAATGGGGAAGCACTCGAGATATAGACGACTGGCGAAAAGTAACAAAAACCCTTTGCGTCAATAGGCATAGAAGGAGATGAATATGATGATTATTTTGCTATAACTTTTAAAAAATAATTTTTTTATACTGTGACAAAAATATAAAATATAAGCCATATTGTGATTTTTTCTTCATATTAACTAAATGATACTCATTCTTTTTATATCACGTGTTATTTACTGATTTTTGAAAAGTAATATTGTTTAGCTTGCCCTTTTTTTCCAAATAATTTTGAGTATCCATTTATCCTGTGCATGAAATAATAAAATGAACACTTTTTAGGATTTCTCATATTTGTCACACTTTATTTGAGGATTAATATTAAACATTTTATGCGTTCTTTTTTAACAACATACATAGCTATATCATATGACAACTTAAACGTCCCTCATTTTACATACAAATTGCAAAACATTTTATCAGATATGGTACAGGGAATTAGTTGCATGATGTAAACATGAGGGTAATAATTACAAAAAGAATATAGTAGTCATAGACGGGCACATATCATATCAACAATAATAATAATCTCCGCTACACAATAAAGGGCAAGTCTCTCTCTCTCTCTCTCTCTCTCTCTCTCTCTCTCTCTCTCTCCTCTCTCTCTCTCTCTCTCATATATAAATATATATATATATATATATATATATATATATATATATATATATATATATATATATATATAATATATATATATATATATATGTATATATATATATGTATATTATATATATACATATATATATATATATATATATATATATATATATGTCATTCTTAGCTTTCCCCGTGCCACGGGTAGGGGAAAAGAGAGTAGTCATACCCTGGTGAAAGGTGAACATATCTAGCCGCTATTTTGAGAGGTTGTGTACACTAATAATAATAATAATAATAATAATAATAACAATAATAATAATGATGATGATGATAATAATAATAATTAGACATGAAACATCATTCTACACAAGACTAATACAGAGCTGTTCCAGGACCAGAGGAGAAAGGCATATTGATTTAGATATAAATATTTGGGTCTAGGATATATTACCCAGCGACGTGGTCCTAGGAGGCTATTCAGAGCCAAAGATCAAATGAGGAAAAACCCTAACAGCATGATGGCAGAAACGGAAATACGAGTAGAGGGGAAATAACTTTTAATTTAATATATCACACAATATTTCCCCTTGACTTTATACTGTATATCATACATTATATTTCCCCTTTTGACTTTATATATCACAAACAATATTTTCCCTCTTAACTTGATACATTACACACACTATTTCCCCTCTTGACTTTATATATATCAAACACTATTTCCCCTCTTGACTTTATATATATCACACACTATTTCCCCTCTTGACTTTATATATATCAAACACTGTATTTCCCCTCTTGACTTTATACATCACTAACAATATTTCCCCTCGTTTGACTTTATATATCACTCACAAAGTTTCCCCTGTTGACTTTGTACTGTATATCACACAATAAATTTCCCCCTTTTCCTTCATGCTGTATATCATACACTATATTTCCCCTCGTTTGATTTTATATTTCACACACAATATTTCCCCTCTTTTGACTTTATATACCACAAAATATTTCCCCTCTTGACTTTATACTGTATATCACACACTATATTTCCCCTTTTGACTTTAAATATCAGACTCAATATTTCCCCTCTTGACTTATACAGTATATCACACACAATATTTCCCCTCTTTTGACTTTATATATCACACACAATATTACCCCTCTTTTGACTTTATACTGTATATCACACACTACATTTCTCCTTTTGACTTTATATATTATACGCAATATTTCCCCTCTTGACTTATACAGCATATCACACACTATAGTTCCCCTCTTTAGACTTTATATATCACACACAATAGTTCCCCTCTTGACTATATACTGTATGTCACACACTATATTTCCCTTCTTTTGACTTTATACATCGCACACAATATTTCCCCTTTTTTTACTTTATATACCACACACAACAAACAGCATTTTAGTATGACAGGTAATGGGGACAAGAGCGTTCCGATTAGAATTAGGAATTTTCGCTATATAGCCTGGCGTTGGGGCCTGTAAGGCCATTCAGCGTCATGCGTAACTTAGAAAACCCAGTGTTTTCATTATGAATTAACAATGGGAAAGCTTTGCACTTGCATAATAAAGTAAACTTTAGAAGAGGTTGGATAGCAAAAAAGGAAGCGAAGAAGTGGAAAGATGATAAAATGAAATAACAGAAAGCAAAACGACGACAAAGTGAAAGTATGGAAAGCAAGTTTAGTTAGTGGCCAAAAGAACAAAACAAAGACCGTAAAGTAATGCCAACGTGTCACCACGTAAGGTGCACTGACGGCACTAAACCCCCTGAGGTAGAACGTTCGTATTCCTAATGAATTACCTCTGATCTAATTTTGATGTTGGTTAATTTTGCCATCATCAGCTAATAAAGGCCGATAGCAATTTTATTAGATTATGTTATTTACGACAGATTGGACGAGTTTATCGAATGGCGCGTCGATTTTGTAAACAACTTTCTCTCTTTTTTTTTTCTAAGGAATGATTTCTTACTTGGTGTTCACTTTTTAATCAGTACACTTTCAAGAAGAATACTTTACTTTTTGTTCTGTTAAGTAAGTTTATATATATATATATATATATATATATATATATATATATATATATATATATATATAGACTTTGTTCTTTATAGATATGTAACGGAAATTTGAGATCACTCGGTGACAAAAATTCTTCAAAACCTGTTCTTGAATGATTTATTATTTCAGATATATTTTTAATCTGAATAAAAAATCTGATATATATATATACATATATATATTATATATATATATATATATATATATATATATATATATATATATATATATATATATATATATATATACATACACACACATACATATATATATATATATATATATATATATATATATCATATATACATATATATATAAATCTATCTATATATATATATATATATATATTCTCTTGTTCTCAAAAAAAATCAGAAATTTATTCCAAACTCAGAATCATATAATTCTGACAGAATTAAACTACTGTTTTTAGTCATGTAAAAAAAAAAAAAAAAAAAAAAAAAAAAAAAAAAAAAAAAAAAGGCCCTCACTGCAATTTGACCTACAGAAGTAAAATATCTTCGGCCAAAATAATGGTGACGTAAAATATCAATTACAGCTTATAACCTATGCATTTATGTTTGTCTTCTCACCCAGGTCCTAGCTTAGGTAACTCAACCACTATAGCCTGGCTATCTCTGGTCCTAGTTTGGGTTTCTCAACAGCTATTGCCTGGTTCTCACTGGTCCTAAGTTGGGTGACTCAGCAGCTATTGCCTAACCCACCCTGGTCCTAGCTTGGGTGACTCTGGAGATATTGCCTAGCCCACCAAGGTCCTAGATCAGGTGACTCAGCAGCTATAGCCTGGCCCTCACTGGTCCTAGCTTGGGTTGCCCGAGGGCATATTGCCTAGCTCACCCTGATCCTACCTTGGGTGATTCAGCAAATATTACCTAGCCCACCCTGGTCCTAGGTTGGGTGACTCAGCAGCTATTGCCTAGCCCACCCTGATCCTAGATTGGGTGACTCAGCAGCTGTTGCCTACCCCACCCTAGTCTTAGCTTGGGTGACTCAGCAGTTATTGCAGGGCCCATCCTGGTCGTAGCTTGGGTGACTTAGCAGCTATTGCCTAGCCCACCCTGGTCGTAGCTTGGGTGACTCAGCAGTTATTGCCTGGCCCACCCTGTTCCTAAAACAGTGTGACTCGGTAGCTATAGCCTGGCCCTCACTAGTCCTAGCTTTGGTGACTCAGCAGCTATTGCCTAACCAACCCTGGCCCTAGCTTGGGTGACTCGGGAGATATTGCCTAGCCCACCAAGGTCCTAGATCAGGTGATTCAGCACCTATAGCCTGGCCCTCAATGGTCCTAGCTTAGGTGACTCAGCAGTTATTGCATAGCCCATTCTGATCCTAGGTTGGGTGACTCAGCAGCTATTGCCTGGCTCATCAGCGTCCTAAATTATCTTGGGTGGAGATGAGTATTATGCGTTGATCATATGTATATATGGTCAGTCTCTAGAAAATTAACCTGTCCCCTAACTCTGCAGCTCACGGGTGATCATCAAATTACTCCACTGAATCACCGAAAAATTTGTAATTTAATCTTTGTAAGGCTATAACTCAAGCAAAGCAATGCCTCCAGACACACATGCAAGATAGCAATAGTCGTTAGGTCTTCACTTTATTACAGGGCTGTAATTAGAACAGGGTCAATTAATGCCACCAATCAAGACTGGACTTCAAGGATTGGATAACGCTGGAAAATGTATAGAGTAAATCTTAATCAAGGAATACGGAGCTTCGTATGGGAAATGCAGTGATATTAACAGTAGAATTATTAAAAATACTTCACCTCTAGATAAAATTAATGAAATTAATCCTTAAAATCGATATTAAGAAAGAAATTAATAAAGAAAATCACTATTGATATGTAATATGTTAGGAATAATCTCTCGAAGAGAGGATTATTAGGTATGTCTACAGAGCTTAAAATCATTATGGTGATGAGTAGAAAAAAAGTATTTATTTTTATTATTATCATCAAGTTATTATTATGTAATCGCTCAATCATATAAAGATCAGTAACGTAAATTAATTGTGATTTCTAATGAATCTACTGCAACTCATGTAGATCTGATGCACTGTTATTTTTATTACGGGCTGGAAATCTATACTTCTTTAGAAGCTTCTACAAGGAATACGAGGAGTCCAGAAAGGATGTGACGTCATCTGAAATGAGTCTGGATTCCGAAACCATGTTTTATCTTAGTCAGTGGGGGTTTCTTGGGGAAAGTCTTTCTATGACGTGAATGGGAATATCTTTAATTACCTTCTATGATATCCTGAATGTGTATATTGTGACCCAGCAAGGTTTAAACTCGAGCATGTGCCATGTGGGCATTACCTTGAATGGTGCTGCTTTTTACTTTAGATTACCTTAAAACTTTCTCCATTTTTTTTTAAATTTTAAGCTAGTAAAATGGAAATTACCTGAGAATTACCTTGAAACCATGAAAATTACCTCAAACTAAGGTTATTACCTTAAAAGTTTAAACCCCGAATGAGAGGTATTACAGCTATATAATACAGAACCAAGAGCGGGGTATATATAAGGCGAGCTATACCACTGCCGTCTCTACATTGAGATGGCAGTTGCTATACCCCCAGGAGCACACCTCTCTGGATAGTCTACATAAAGGCTACAACCTACAACGTGTCCTAAAGTTAATATAACCTTCGGCTAACTAATACCTCTGTTCTCTCGTACATCTCTGATCTCCATAATTAACATCACTGTCTTTGAAGTACTCGTGTTAATTGTTTGAAGTGCTAAAGTGTTAATATAACTGTCTACGTCTAGTGCCATTCCTGGGTTTGAATTGCTCATGGTATTAAATTGTTAATATAACTGACTAAGCATAGTGCCATTTATTGTTTAGATTGCTTTAATGAACCGAAGCGTTAGGAACTTTGTTTAATTAGTAATTTATCATTTGGTCTAATTACTAAACGTTTACGTCACCAGCTGTTAAAAATATTTAGTTGTTTATCAATCCGTTGATCGAAACCAATTGTATAATTTGGACCCATGCTTTTCCAGTAACAGTATATAAGCGTCTCTTGTATTTGTTTAATTAAATACAATACTATTGAGATTTCTCAAAATTTAGCAAACGCAAGAGTGGATCGATATGTAGAATATGTAAAGCAAAACCTCTTTGATACTGTTTTACTGCACTTAGTGATATTTTTATAAAAAGTGTACATTCTCTTTAGATATGTAATAAAATCCTGTTTGTAAGCCATTCATATCATTAATCTTTTGACGTTTGTTTGTATAACAATTACTGACTCGAGTTTCTTCATTATTACTCTGAAAGAGTAAAAAAAACTCTAAGATTATTACTATTATTATCATTATTATCATCATTATTACTAGCTGAGCTACAACCCTAGTTGGAAAAGCAATATGCTTTAAGCCTAAGGGCTCCAACAGGGAAAAATAGCCCAGTGAGGAAAGGAAATAAATTAAAGATATGAGGGATTGAAAAATTAAAATAAGATATGTTAAAAATATTAACAACATAAAGACAGATATTTGATATATAAGCTATAAAAGAACTTATGTCAGCCTGTTCAACATAAAAACACTTGCTGCGAGCTTGCACTTTTGAAGTTCCACTGATTTAACTACCCGATTAAGATCATTCCACAACTCCGCCAAAGATCGTTGATTTTTCAGAATAAAAAAAAAAAAAAAAAAAAAAAAAAACATCATCAGGAGGGAGAGATAAACCAGAAAATCCTTCTTGATAAGATAAGAAAAGTAATCCATATAATCCCTACTGGGATGATAAGTAGTCCAGTTAACCACTGTTGAAATATAGAGTATTCCAGTAATTCAGAAAATCACTGTTGGGATAAAAAGTGATCCAGAAATTCTCAATTGGGATGGAATGTAATCCCAGCAATAACTAATGAGATGAAAAGTAGTCCAAAGAAGCACTATTGATAAAGTAATCCCGAAAATCATCATTATGATGATAAGTAATCCAGAAAATCACCATTGTGATGATGAGTAATCCAGAAAATCGCCATTATGATGATGAGTAATCCAGAAAATCGCCATTATGAAGATAAGTAATCCAGAAAATCGCCATTATGATGATAAGTAATCCAGAAAATCATCATTGTGATGATGAGTAATCCAGAAAATCGCCATTATGATGATGAGTAATCCAGAAAATCACCATTATGAAGATAAGTAATCCAGAAAATCACCATTATGATGATAAGTAATCCAGAAAATCGCCATTATGAAGATATGTAATCCAGAAAATCGTCACTATGATGATAAGTAATCCAGAAAATCACCATTATGATGATGAGTAATCCAGAAAATCTCCATAATGATGATGAGTAACCCAGAAAATCGCCATTATGATGATGAGTAATCCAAAAATCACCATTATGATGGTAAGTAATCCAGAAACTCACTAGTGAGATGAAAAGTAATCCAAAAAATCACTATTGAAATGAAAAGTAATCCCAGAAATCAATACTGGAATAAAACGTAATAAAAAAAAATCCTTTTTGGGATGAAATAGTATGAAATAGTTCATGAAATCCTTATTGGAATGAAAAGTATTCCACAATATCAATTTTGAAATCTGAAGTAATCTAGAAAATCCTAATTAAAAAAGATCTCTTTCTATAAGAATTGATTTTATCAAGCTGAACAGAACCCATGAAACTTGGGAAAAGTAGCATTTTGCAGTGAAAGTTACATTTCAAAGAGAAAGTAGTAATTCACAGTGAAATGAGCATTCTACAAAGAAAGTAGCATTCTGGAGTGAAAGTAACATTTTAGAGAGAAAGTAGCATTTCACAGAGAAAGTAGCATTTCACAGAGAAAGTAGCATTCTGTAGATAAATTAGGACTCTGCAGTGAAAGTTACATTTCGGGGAAAGTAGCATTCTGCAGTGAAAGTTACATTTCTGAGAGAAAGTATCATTTCGCAGTGAAAGTAGCATTCTACAATGAAAGTAGCATATCACAGTGAAAGTAGCATTCTGTAGTAAAAGTTACATTTTGGAGAAAATAGCATTTCAGTGATAGTAGCATTCTGAGGATAAAGTAACATTTTACAGTGAAAGTTACATTTCGGAGAAAGTATCATTTCATAGTGAAAGTAGTATTCCGCTAATAAAGTGGCATTCTATAGTGAAAGTTACATTTCTGAGAGAAAGAAGCATTTAATAGTGAAAGTATTATTTTACAGATAAAGCAGCATTCTGCAGTGAAAGCTACATTTAGGAGAAAGTAAAAAATTCTGAAGTTAAAATAGCATTTCGGAAAGAAACTACCATTCCATAGTGAAAGTAAGATTCCACGACAAAAGTAGCATTTGCAGGGAAAGTACCATTTTGCAGTGGACGTAACATTTTGGAGAGAAGGTAACATTCCACAGTGAAAGTAAGATTCCATGGCAAAAGTAGCCTTTGCAAGGGAAGTAGCATTTTGCAGTGGACGTAGCATTTCGGAGAGAAACTAGCATTCCATAGTGAAAGTAAGGTTCCGTGAAAAAAAGAGCATTCCACAGTGAAAGTAAGATTCCATGGCAAAAGTAGCCTTTGCAAGGGAAGTAGCATTTTGCAGTGGACGTAGCATTTCGGAGAGAAACTAGCATTCCATAGTGAAAGTAAGGTTCCGTGAAAAAAAAGAGCATTCCACAGTGAAAGTAAGATTCCATGGCAAAAGTAGCCTTTGCAAGGGAAGTAGCATTTTGCAGTGGACGTAACATTTCGGAGAGAAACTAGCATTCCATAGTGAAAGTAAGGTTCCGTGAAAAAAAAGAGCATTCCACAGTGAAAGTAAGATTCCATGGCAAAAGTAGCCTTTGCAAGGGAAGTAGCATTTTGCAGTGGACGTAGCATTTCGGAGAGAAACTAGCATTCCATAGTGAAAGTAAGGTTCCGTGAAAAAAAAGAACATTCCACAGTGAAAGTAAGATTCCATGACAAAAGTAGAATTTGCAGGGAAAGTACCAATTTGCAGTGGGCGTAACATTTTGGAGAAAGTAACACTCCACAGTGAAAATAAGACTCCACGACAAAAGTAGCATTTGAAGCAAAAGTATCATTTTGCAGTAGACGTATCATTTTGGGGAGAAAGGGACATTCCACAGTGAAAGTGAAATTCCGCGACGAAAGTAGCATGTCACTGTGAAAGTATCGTTCCCCTGGAAACGTAACATTTCCGAGCTTCATTACACAACTAAAAGCCCTTGTAAAGTTCTCAGTCCTAATTTACTCTTCAATCGAATTAAGGAAAACTTGGAAGAATCTTTCTCTAACTTTTTGCCAGAATAAAAGAAGAAAAACTTAGCGTCGTTCGGGAACGGTAGTCAAGTGCAGAGAACATTGCCTCTGGAGTCTTCAGTCCTTTCTCAAATTAAAGACTAAGTAGAGTTTGGAATCATTTACTCATCTGAATTAATAATCTTTTTGAACTTCTTTCAATCCAAACACTAAGGACTTAAAAGCTCAAGAGGGCTTCCGATTGTCTGCCATTAAGTGTTTCTGATGATTATTTGAGAAACTTAGGA
Organism: Palaemon carinicauda; assembly: GCF_036898095.1. Lineage (NCBI taxonomy): Eukaryota > Metazoa > Arthropoda > Malacostraca > Decapoda > Palaemonidae > Palaemon > Palaemon carinicauda. The sequence goes on from NC_090742.1 coordinate 16,576,274, forward strand.
CAAATGGCCCATCAATGGGACCCTTAGACCATTCAGCACTAATTACAACTAGGAGGAAACTATAAGTAAAAGGAAAACGATACTGGACACTAGAGATGGAGGAAGGCTAAAATATGGGTGCAGCTAGGCAGCAAAGGGATGCTCGTGCAAAGCCCCTTCAGTAATCCCTGCAGTGCACCGCTTGAGGTATCTTGCATATGTGAATGGAGAGGAAATTATTTTAAAGCTTCTGTTAGAGAGGTTTAATCGACAAAATTTGTATGAAATATAAGAAAGAAATTAAAGGCGTTTTCCCAATTGAAATAATCTACGGGTAACAAAACCCACATTCTGTACTGCTATAGTCTGTGCCCTCTCTTACCACTGGCCTTCGCGTAAACAATCAGCAAGAAAGTGCCTCGGGCCAACGGTACGTAATGTCCTTAGTGGTGTGTTTTCCGTCTCTCTCCTCTCTCATTAAGCGGTTATTTTCAAGAGACTCGTATGCTAACGGATGTTGAGAGAGAGAGAGAGAGAGAGAGAGAGAGAGAGAGAGAGAGAGAGAGAGAGAGAGGCTATTTCTTTACAGCATCAGCATCTCATGAATACTGTTACCACCCTGGTTGGATGAGAATGATCTCGGCAAGGTCATCTCGTTTTGATGGTATGTAATTCTTGACCGAGTCTCAAATATTCGCGTCTAGTCCGTCCGTCTGCCTCTATCCTTCTTTCTCTATTAGCTGCGACCCGCAACGTTCGACAAACCACCGACTCCTTCAATTTATTGCGAAGGTAAATAAAGTCATATGGGATTTTGTAAGCAACTTGCTCATTCATCCTTCCCTTTTGTTGTAAGAGTAAAAAAACTGCCACAAAAGAGAGAGAGAGAGAGAGAGAGAGAGAGAGAGAGAGAGAGAGAGAGAGAGAGAGAGAGAGAGAGAGAGAGAGAGAGAGAGAGTATATGTGTGTACTCCTAGTGCTCCTTCATTGCGTACATCTTGTCTTGCCCTGACCGTTCGAGGTCAAGAGGAGCATCATCTGAATGCTAATGAAGAAGCAGCCGACCGTAAGACACAGATTGCACCGGCTTGTAAGGGACCTTCTGTGCACACATTTACACGTTATGAAGTTGT
>NC_090742.1:16582385-16604885 GCF_036898095.1 Palaemon carinicauda
CAACAAAACCAATAATAATAATAATAACAATAATAATAATAATAATAATAATAATAATAATAATAATCCTTCATGAGTTACATCGAATCCACGTTACAGTGAATTGGATTTATGAATATGAACTATATAGCCAGGCGTTAAGGTCTGTAAGGCCATTCAATGCCCAAATACAATTGGAAAACCCTCTCCAGTTACATTGAAGTAATCGCTGAAAGAAATTGTATAGTAAAATGGAATAAAAGGAAAGGGGAAACTGAAGTGAAGCTGGAGAACACAAAGCAAAGGGTAAGGGAAAAGTCACTTGCCAAGTAAATAGCAGTACATGCAATAATGGCAGGAAGGGAAAGGAGAAATTAAACCATCGTGAAAGCAATATTTAAAAGAAGGACGGAATAAGACGAATACAAACTTTAATTAAATGGGACGCATAAATATTTCACTTTCTTCTAGACCAGATTTATTATTATTATTATTATTATTATTATTATTACTTGCTAAGCTACAACCCTAGTTGGAAAAGCAGGATGATACAATCCCAGGGTCTCCAACAGGGAAAATAGCCCAGTGAGGAAAGGAAACAAGGAAAAATAAAATATTCTACAAACAGTAACATTAAAATAAATATTTCATATATATACCATAAAAACTTTAACAAAACAAGAGAAAGATGAATTATATAGAATAGTGTGACCGAATTGACCTTCCCGAGATAAATTTAAGGTCGAGCGAACAACCAGCATGTTAGTAAGCCTTATCTTACAGTCAAGACTTTGCTGTTCCACTCCTTCATCAGCATTCTTTGTGTAAATTCTCTCTCTCTCTCTCTCTCTCTCTCTCTCTCTCTCTCTCTCTCTCTCTCTCTCTCTCTCTCTCTCTCTCTCATCTTGTTTTTGCTATTTTTGCAACCATTTTGTAACAAGCAGTGCAATATAAACATAATTTTACGGACCTTCAGATAAAACTTCGATTTTCGAGTTAGAAATACATAGCTCTCTCTCTCTCTCTCTCTCTCTCTCTCTCTCTCTCTCTCTCTCTCTCTCTCTCTCTCTCTCTCTCTCTCTCTGTTTCAATAATTAATCTACCCTCAAATTCTATCTCAGATGAAAGAGACTACATACACGGTAATGGAGAGATCTTGGAGATTCTGAAATCCCACCGCCGGAGTTTTCATAAGAGCAGACAGAAGAAGAAAGACCATTTTGGTATTAGGTGAAACAACGGAAGATGCTGAGAGGGGGATGCAAAGGGACAAAGGAGAGGGACAAATAACTGTCTTTGAAATGCAAAGCAGCTCTCCTCTCTACCTTTGACGTCTTTATTGCAGTGGAAAAAAAAAGTAATAAGCCAGACGAACCGTCGTCCTCTTGCGAGTAGTTTCTTAGACCTTGCCGGAAAGCAGCTTCTCCTTGGAGAGGTTTGGTCAACTGCACGTGCACACGTACATACACATACACATATACACACATTATATATATATATATATATACATATATATATAAATATATATATATATATATATATATATATATATATATATATCTGGATATATAAACATACATAACTATATGAACATAAGTGCGCACAAAACACACACATACACACACACACACACACACTTACACATATATATATATATATATATATATATATATATATATATATATATATATATATATATATATATATATATATATAATATATATATATAAATTTAAATATATTTACATATACATACATAAATATATATATATATATATATATATATATATATATATATATATATATATATATATATATAAATGCGTGTGTATCATAGTAAACAACCATATGAAACTACGAATACATACTTGATTAAGTACAGTATTCATTATGGAAATTTGATGCAATAATAATCAAAGACTTGCGTATCAATAATTTCTTTACATACAAAACGCACTAACAGTCGAATTTTCGTCAAACACCCTACCTTAAAAAGATGGCTATTAAAAATAAAAATCTAAAAGTAGTTGATTTCTTCGTTGGTCAAAAGGAAAAATGTTGAAAAATTCTGGAAAATTCATATTTATCGAAGTCGGACATTGGTCGTATTAAAATTGCACTTAAAAACCATTACTATTGAGCGCAAAAACCACCTGAGGGGCGTGATATAGATCAGTGTTTCTCAACCTTTTTCTGGTGGTGGCCCCCTTCAATCCAGTGCAAATTCTTGTGGCCCCTCCATGCCAACTTTGAGTTCTAATGCACCCCCCAGCACCCGCCATCCGTCCATCACCTTAATACGCCTAGGGAAGTAGGTCTATTAATGGCTCTAGCTTGAATAGTACCATGTACTCAAAACACTAATTTCAGGTATAAATCAAATAACAATATTAATTAGAAAAATATTTTATTTGAATACTTATTTATTTACAAAAGGAATACAAAACAAGGAATACATGTAGGTACAATTGGCTTTATCTTGAAAGGTTTCAGTGGGATCCCTGTGACTTATGCAAGGCTGCCAACTTGTCAGTGTTTGGCTTGAAAGCTGTTAGAGCGAGACGTAAATTGCCTCTTTTTTTCTATGTCAAGGCAAATTCGTGTCTTTGACAGCAGGCACATCACCCGATTGAAACCAGTCTCAACCAAGTAAGATGTGGGAAAGGCAAGTAAGAGCAACTTCACATCTTTCCAGAGTATTGGGTACTACTTATACATATCTTGATTCATCCACAGCTTCTGGTGTCCTCCATGCTTGAACCTTGCTTGAGCTGTTGTGTTATTCTGAAGTTCAATGAGACATTCTTGTAGGGTGACATCAACTTCAGATACATCAACAATGAAGGGATCCACAAACCAGTGTGGCACAGTCATTTGCAGTAGGTCAGAGAAGTGAGTTTCCATATCATTATGCAACTGCTTCAGATGGTCAACATACACTACTAGGTCATCATCAAGCAGTTTGGTGGATATAACTGCTAAGGAAGGAAACTGTGCAAACTCTCGTCTTCCAAGGTTCAATCAGTACAGCTTGAGTTTCCCTTTAAATGCAGTAATTGCCTCCTAGCAGGAAAACAGGGGGGAGTTATTTCTTTGAAGCTCTTTGTTCAGAACATTTATCTTTTCAAATATGTCTGACAGGTATAAGATGTCACTCTTTGCATCAACAAGTTTCTGTCCAAGTTCTGTCCCACTAAAGAAAGAGATATATAACACTCCCAAAGTGCAATAAAACGGTTCAGGCAATTACCTTTAGAAAGCCACCTGGCTTCAGTGTGCAACGCATTTTCAAATTCTTCATTGTTCTTTTCACATAATTGCTGAAAGAGGCGATCTTTCTGTGCACTATTTTTTATCAAGTTGACAGCCTTGATAACATGCCCAAGTGCTTCATGCAGATGTTCTGCTAGGTTTTTGGCAACCAGGTGCTGCCGGTGAACAACACAGTGCACACAAACGACATTAGGAACAGCTTTTTTTAAGTGAGCACTGAATCCCCGATACCTTCCAATCATAACAGCAGTGCCATCTGTTGCACAAGCCACAATGTTCTTGAGTGGAATGTTGTTACCCTCAAAATAGACCTCAAGTTTTTTGAAGATGGATTCACCTTTAGTGTCATTCGTTAATTTCAATGCGAAAAGCATTTCTTGACATATTTCATGAACATCAAGAAACCTGACAAATACCACCAGAAGAGCGAAATTATCAGGTAAAGTTGATTCGTCGAGATGAAGCGAGAATTCATTCACCTGCAGTTTTGAGACTAATTGGCTTTCAACATCAGCTGCCATCTCATCAATACGGCGTGATACTGAGGAGTTGTTTAGAGGAATAACACTAGTTACCTCGTGTGGACTCTGATTCATGACTGTTGAAAGCACTACAGCCACAGTTGGCATGATCAGAGATTCATCGATAGTATGAGGCTTACCTGCTTTTGCAATCAAATTTGCTATCTTGTAAGAAGCCAACATCCCTCTAACTACTTTTGCCACTTTTTGGGTAAACATATGATTCACTGTCATCCTTCCTTGGAGCTCATCAAGTAATTTCTTGAAGAAATCTAGCGGCTTGTCTTTATGTGCAGTCTCCAGATGCTTTTTCAGTTTGCTGGGACGCATACTTTCATTTGAGAGTGAGGTCATACATAGCAGGCACAAATTACCTGGTACTGTATATTGAATCGAATGATGTTTAAACTAAAGTCAAGCATGATAAACAGAATATTCGAAGCATAATAATGATTTATTTCAAAATATTACACATTTATATATTTTGTGGGTCCTAAATTTTCTGTGGCCCCCCATGGCCCCCCATTTTTCCAATTTTGCCTTGTGGCCCCTGAAAAATTCTCATGGCCCCCAAGGGGGCCATATGGCCCACGTTGAGAAACACTGATATAGATTATAGGTAACTATGATAATTAAATGATTGTTTATTTAATTGTTTATTATTTCCCAGATCGTTGTGGAATGATCTTCCTAATCGGGTAGTTGAATCGGTAAAACTTCAAAAGTTCAAAGTTGCAGCAAATGTCTTTGTGTTGAACAGGCTGACATAAGTTTTTTTTTTTATTGTTTATATATGACATATTAGTTTTGACGTTGTTACTGTTTTTAGAATGATTTATTGTTAATTTGTTCCCATCATTTATCTATTTCCTTATTTCCTTTCCTCACTGGGCTATTTTTTACTGTTGGAGCCCTTGGGCTTATAGCATCTTGCTTTTCCAACTAGGATTGTAGCTTAGCTAGTAATAATAATAAATTTAAATTCCTCACTGGGATATTTTCTCAGTTGGAGACCTTGGGCTTAAATCATCTTGCTTTTTTGGCTAGTAATAATAATAATAATAATAATAATAATAATAATAATAATAATAATGAATATCACATGGATTTTGATCCGCTATGGCTCGCTTTAACGCAAACAAACATTATATCATTGGTTTTTTTTTTTTTTTTTTTTTTTTTCCGTTTCCGGGAAAAGCTCTCATAATCTGTGGTTAAGCACACCTGGAAACCGTCATACGAGAATAGAACGCCGGTAAGCATTGTACACAAAGGAGTTAATTTGGAAATGCTAGAAGGTGAGGAAAATTAGTGTATTAGTGTTCAAAAAGGACTATTTAGTGCATACTATTATTTGGGGATAAATCTTACTCATAAAGAACTACATTATAGCACTATGATATATCAAATTACTATTTCTTGATAAATTATGTAAATGGATTTAAAGTATAAATATGCCCTTCTGAGTATGGACACCTTAAAGTGGCGAAAGGGTTAATGTATCGCCATGAAAAAGCAATGCTGTACTTGTCAGGGCTACCCATACTAGGTTGGTTTGATGTGAGAGATCACACTAAAGTCTCCCCACATCATCATTCCGCACAGGCGAGCGTAGTGATGAAAATTGGCCAAGCCCTAGACGCGAATAAACACATGCCAAAACCCAGACATGAATAAAGACATGTCTGAAGCCTTTGTCTTACAGTAGACTAGAAAAGTATGCAATTGTTGTTGTTCTAAAGTATAAATATAGAACATATTATAATGTCCATTCTTTCTGTATAATTCTTATAGACCCGGATGGAAGACATCGCCTAAAACAAATAATCCTTCATTTCTTTGTTAATTGTCACCCAAAACTATACTCCTGACTAGTACAGTGGTAACGTGTTCGCCTAGCATTCGCCTAACAGCAGATCGATCCCAGCCCGGGACCGTGAGTTCAAGCTGTTTACTGTGGAGGCCACTGCTATGGTTGGACACCATAGTGGGGGGGGGAGGCCAGAAGTGTTTGCCCGGCTGATATTCTGGTGAGCATCTATTCTGATGAAACTGTAACTAAACCCAGACACCTTTACCTTTACCTTTACAAGACCACACTGGTAATTCATGACTGTCCCCTAACACTCATTCATGCTAACAAATTTCTGTATAATTAGTCGAGAATGTTTTTCCCCAACCCTTTTAATTCAGAATTAAGTATAAACCCATTTCCTGAATTTGTTTAATGTATTTTTCTTTCTAGTTAGTTCCCCAAACTGATTAGTTCACCAAACTTGATTAGTTCACCAAACTTTCAACTGAGCTCCACAAGAAACTAAAAGATTTGGAAGAACCAGGCCTACATGACTGAAGACTCTGAAGCGTGAAATAGATGATGAATGGAGAAGCATTGATTTAAAAGCTCAAGAGAGAGACGACTGGCAAAATCTAACTGAGGCCCTTTGCGTCAACAGGCGTAAGAGGAGATGGTGATGATGGCCTAGTTATGAGTATCATAATTTCAATGTAATAATTCCATTGCTATTTCAATGTTCTTCACATGTGATGTTAAGTTATCACATATTTCCTAATATTCTTCATAAAATATTCAACAAATTTCCCCAAGTTAAAATTCCAGGGATTCCTCTTTTAAAAGACTCGAGCTTCTGCCTCGGCCAACATAAGCAAAACTAAAAATATGACTAAATTCTAAAAGACAAACAACGCGTCCTCGAAACAAAAATATCGTCACTGCTCAGACGCGTCGTTTTGCTCTTCGAAAAACAAATAGCTCTCTTGTTTACATACCGATATCCAGAACACGGAACTAAGTCTCTCTCTCTCTCTCTCTCTCTCTCTCTCTCTCTCTCCTTTGTTATCCTCCCTATTTCTCCTTCCCTCCACCTCCCCCTCATCATCCTCTTCCTCACACTCCGATTTCTCTTCCGAGTTTTATATAAGATTCCCCTTGACAGTTCTCTGAAGTCGAATCTTAGCCCTGATTAATCATGCGTTGGCACTCTAGACACGATGACCGGGCACACTCCTTGAATAATTCAGTCCGCCCAAAACAAGTATCACTTTTTTTTTATTGCTCCATATCATCCGCCTTTATTATGGTTTTTAGATACCGAAGGATATGTAACATATTGATTATTATCTATTCGGCCAGGACAGAAAAAGTATATTTCAATCAATGGCATTAACGTTTACGATTATTTATGATTTTTAGAATTTGTGGAGTTTCCAGAAAGGAAGGAGAGCCAATAGCCAAAGAGACTCGAAGCCAAAATCCAGTCCAATATCATCAGTTGACGTAAAAACATGATTCGTAAAATGATTTTGACAACTGGGTCAACCTTCTTACCACTAGTCAAACCTCTCTGGTCCCAAGATACACCAAATTCACGTGACTGAGAAGCTACGCTTCTTGTATATTAAATAATATAGTAGGAATACGCGTAAGGGAAAGCTGGCAAATCTATATAGGATTGAAAATATTATTATTATCACCTAATCTACAACCCCAGTTGAAAAACCAGGATGATATAAGCCCAAGAGCTCCAATAGGGAAGAATATCCGAGTCAGGGAAGAAAATAAGCAAACAGATAGAATAGTGCTTGGGTGTCCCTTCAAGCATGAGAACTCTAACCCAAGACAGTGGAAGACCGTGGTACAGAGCTATGGCATTACCCAAGACCGTGGTACAGACGCTATGGCATTACCCAAACTAGAGAACAAAGGTTTGATTTTATAGTGTCCTTCTCTTTACCTAGCATTCATTACTTGCATCATTAATTTGGCTGTTAATTGAAATCGGAATTCTTATCTACATCTTGGGTAGTGTCATAGCCTTTGTATCCTTGTTCTTCCAGTGTCTTGGGTTAGAGATCTCTTGCTCGAGGGTACACTCGGGCACACTAATCTATCTTGTTTCTTTTCTTCTTGTTATTTTGATGTTTTTTTATCCTCTTGTTAGTTTGAATTTTTTATAGTTTATGTATGAAAGCTTATTTTAATATTATTATTGTTCTGGAACTTCTATAGTTTATTTCCTTATTTCCTTTCCTCACTTTGCTATTTACCCTGCGAGGGCCATTGGGCTTATAGCATCCTGCTTTTCCAACTACGGTTGTAGCTTAGCAAGTAATAATAATAATAATAAGAAGAAGAAGAAGAAGAAGAAGAAGAAGAAGAAGAAGAAGAAGAATAGTTATGCAAATGTAAAAACGTACATAACAAAAAAAAAAAATTCAACATTACAAACACGCTAAAGCTCGTACACGGAAGAGTTTTTATCCTCTTGTTAGTTTGAATTTTTTATAGTTTATGTATGAAAGCTTATTTTAATATTATTATTGTTCTGGAACTTCTATAGTTTATTTCCTTATTTCCTTTCCTCACTTTGCTATTTACCCTGCGAGGGCCATTGGGCTTATAGCATCCTGCTTTTCCAACTACGGTTGTAGCTTAGCAAGTAATAATAATAATAATAATAATAAGAAGAAGAAGAAGAAGAAGAAGAAGAAGAAGAAGAAGAAGAAGAAGAAGAAGAAGAAGAAGAATAGTTATGCAAATGTAAAAACGTACATAAAAAAAAAAAAAATTCAACATTACAAACACGCTAAAGCTCGTACACGGAAGAGTTCAAGGGACAGAATGCTGTCTTATGATTAATCGAAATTTCAATCTATTTAGATAACTCCTCTTCTTGAATTATAAAAGTGTATGTGAACTGGCGTTTCTACGAAGAGACCTTATGAAAGTAAAACAAGTTCTTGGATTATTCATCATACTTTACATTAAGTTGATGTAGTAATCCAACGTCCCTTTAGAGATGTGATGATAATTTTCAAGTCCTGAATATAAATAAAACATAGGCATTCTACAATACCTTCCAAATGATAAAATACTCATCAATCCAAAAACAATAAAAAAATCATAAAGTATCTCATATTCTTATATAATGAAAATATGTCATCAGAAACATATCAATCAACGAGCAATTGCTTTAAGACTATAATCCTTAATATCATTCATACTTGATATTATTCTCCAACCTTCTACTTAATTCAAAAGACATAATTGTATAGTAATGTACATTCCATATGGAAATAATCATATCTAAGCCAAAATACTGCTTACTCAATTGAGAAAGAATATCCAGAAGATGACGAATAGAAATATGATGAAAAATTATTAATGAATAATCATGAAGGACAAACATTACTTTCTCATATTTGGGTTAGCCCAGTTAAGTCTATATCAATAGAGAAATGTTGAAAACCTTATCACCCTAAAAATGGAATATGAAACACAACCTACTGATCACCAGTCCGTGGTACAGTTGGCTTCATTAACTCCGGTACACCTCACTGGAAGCTAAGGGACGTCTGACAGCTCTGCACTGTAGCATGTAACGCTGTTTAGCAAAAGAGAAACTGGGTAACGCTGCCTTTAATTGTTGCTAAGCTCGTAAACATGTGATCAAATGCACTTTCATTAAGTGCTGTAAAGAAAATAACAATGTTTTTTTCAATACAGCACTTCGTAAAATTAATAAGAATGCTTTGATTACTTACATGTTTCCAATCTCATCAACTTTCTTTAACATTGCCAAGTTTCTTTTTCTCTAAACAAAAGCTCTACCTGCTCTAATGTACAGCTGCTAGACGTCCCCTTAGCTTTCCCTGAAGTGTACCTGAAGGAATAAAGTTAGCTGTACTTATCATGACTACCTTAATTTAGCATGAAAATCCTAGCCTGGCAGGCAAAAGACAAAACTAAGCCACCTGGTCCTCCTACTCTACACTCGACCCATACACCTGGTGTCCCTACTCTACACTCAACCCATACACCTAGTGCCCCTGCTCTACACTCGACCCATACACCTGGTGCCCCTACTCTACACTCGACCCATACACCTGGTGCCCCTACTCTACACTCGACCATTACAACTGGTGCTCCTACTCTACACTCGACCCATACACCTGGTGCCCCTACTCTACACTCGACCCATACACCTGGTGCCCCTACTTTACACTCAACCATTACACCTGGTGCCCCTACTCTACACTAAGCCATTACACCTGGTGCCCCTACTCTACACTCGACCCATACACCTGGTGCCCGTACTCTACACTCGACCATTACACCTGAGCCCCTACTCTACACTCGACCCATACACCTGGTGCCCCTACTCTACACTCAACCATCACACCTGGTGCCCCTACTCTACACTCGACCCAAACAATGGGAATTCTTCATGATAACAATTTACATGATAATTCTTCCAGAAAACCTCCATCCTATCATAGAAATCTGGCGTGCAATGGCTACCTACAGTTCTGGATGGAATGTGCTTACTCTTTATACAATCGTAGGTTAGCTACTTCAGTGTACTATCTCTCTCAGTTTGGACAGAAAGAGAAGAACACCCTCTCTTACCTTGGTAAACCATACGCCTCATCGGTGGATGATGGTTGTTTTGCATGACTGATGAAGCCGCAATACTCTTCTCTGTCATGGTGGATTTTCAACCTGTGGGTGAGGAAGGGGGTTTCATGTCAGGAATTTAAGGGCGGAAGCTTTTTTGTCAAACAGCGGTGGGTGACTGTCTCTCCTCCTTCATCCAGGCCGGGTGGGCCAGTCACTCACTCCCTTCGGGTGATTTTTGCTTTATTAAGGGTTTTGGTTTATATATAAAAAATAAGGGTAAGGGAAAAAAGGGGGGTTATTGTTAAGGCTTTCGGGTTAAGTGGGGGGGGGCCTGAAGTTTCTCTCGATTTTAGCTTAAGTAAAAGGGGGATGGGGTGCAAATCACTTACCTCCAAACACCTTGTTGATCTTCTCTGTGTTTTTGAAGTTCTGCATGGACAAGGGTGTTGTGTTCCTGTCACCCATGACGAAGTAAGTGGAGTGGAGAGCGGTGTGTCGGGATTAAATGGTTGCCTTCCACTTTCTTTGAACTTTCCGTTGTGATTGATGCGTTGGTTAATGAGTAATAACTGTGAATGTCTACTGAGAGTTATAAGAAAACAGGGTGAAATAGGGAGCAAGGATTAGCAGAAAGTAGAGGCATCAAGGATACATCTACCAATTACTTTTCTAAATAGGGTTCCTTTAGGCTACAAGTGGATATCAGTGAATACTGGGTATACCTAACACACTATCTTAAGAGCAATATCACCGTTTACATGTATAAATGGTTTAGAGATATGATGTGGGTATTATGTAAAAGAAAATTATTCCAGCAAACTTTCAACTGGTGCAGGCTTGAGTAAACCACACAGGTGAAAGTACGTTACCTAAAAAAACTTTAAAAACTGTAAAAGAACAAAACTTCAAAATCAGACTTTTTAGTGAAATATAAAAGAATCTATATGAACCAAGGGATAAATAAGAGGTTCAGGAAAAAGATAAAGGGTATTCACTCCATCAAATATGCAAGTGGACGTGAGGAAGGAGCAATAGTCATCCAGACAGAAAATCAGAAAACTAACTATAAAACTGGGACAAGGGAGGACAAATAAATTTATAAAAGCTTCTACTGTATCAATCAGGGGGTCACAAAAGGCAGCAGGCAATGTGTCTCTCAGACATGTGAGAAGAAACACAGTGAAAGAGGGACAGATTTAGAAGGTTATATCTTCCAAAGGGATCTTATAGAGGTTAAGCAAGGAAGATGAAGCAACTATGACGTCTTGGGACGTCCGGTGGTGGCGTTGAGAAGATGATTGTTAGTGGTAAATTCAAGACTGGTTGTGGTAGTTGTGGTAGAGTGGCTGTTGTGTAGTTGATTTTGGCTGGTTGGTTGGTTGGTGGTAGTGGTGGTAGCAGGGGGGGATGATGAGAGTAGTAATTCCTCAGTCCGAGCCTCTGGCTTGATCAGCGGAGAGGAGGGTGGGCCTGCCGCAGGGCCTCCTCAGTAGTGGGGAGAAGCTGGGGGGGTGGAAAAGCATCTAGTTGGTAAGGAGAGAGCAGCACCCTCTGGCTAGCCAGGTATGGCTATTACCCATTATTTCTCATCTAATAATATCATGTTCATCATTCTCTACTTATGACCTTTTTTTTTCTCTCTTAAGATTAATTATTTTTATTCTATTTTTCATTTCCACTTGATACAAACTTAATGACATCTCACAAATAACTGACTAAATATGACTTAAATTTATGGTTGAATAGACCTCAAAGAAAGAATAAGTGAATATTTAACCTAAAATATTAATTCTAAACTTGGAAACACTTAACCCAACCTAAAGGATAGTGATCCATACAGAATATTGGAAATTTCAATAAATATGGACTGCAATAATTACAGACACGGCATTAATATCCGCTGCTGATATCATTGAATCCTTTACCTTATTATGGTGGTAAAAGGACTTAAAATATCTCTATATCTCAAATATGTACAAAAATTTCATCTTACCACCAATATTTTATAAAATATTTATAATGTACAAGGCACTCATATCGATTATTACTGGCTAGATATACTGGTGCTTAAATATTAACAATTACTTGCAGTGATATCAACTGTGGATATTTACCGTTACCTAAAATAGAAAAGAAATTATAGCTCATATAAGCAATTTTACACATATCTTAAACAAAACTAAATTAAAACAAGGTATAATTAATGATATTATTGATAATACACCATAGATTTCTTTTCAGCAAAATAATTTTATATATATATATATATATATATATATATATATATATATAATTCTACTATGACTAAAACAAAGCCTGTGGAACAAAATTTCATCAAAACATTAGCCAATCAATCAGGATAAAAAGTAATATGAAAATATAAAATAAATACGTTACATCTTTTTATAGCTAATGGGATGTCATGTATATATATATATATATATATATATATATATATATATATATACATATATATATATATATATATATATATAAATGTATATATATATATATATATATATATATATATATATACAGTATTTATATATATATCCATGCACACACACACATATATATATATATATATATATATATATATATATATATAGATAGATAGATAGATAAATAGATATATAGATAGATAGATAAATAGATAGATAGATAGATAGATGCGAACAGCTACTAATGAGGTGTTTATCCTATGAAAACCAAATCACCGATGAATCCACAGAGAAAACAAAAAATTATACCCAACCCAGTATAACAGGTAATACCCATTCTCCTACCATCTTGAAATGAAACTCGCTTCATTTTCAGGACAGTATTACTCTACCTATTGTCAATTTTTTTAGCGAAGCAGATTTGCACAGACTCGAAGCGGTGCTCTTTTAGCTCGGAATAGTTTCCTGGTCGCTGATTGGTTGGACAAAATAATTCTAACCAATCAGCGATCAGGAAACTTTTCCGAGCTAAAAGGGCACCGCTGCAAGTAGGTGCAAATGCGCCTCATTAAAAGAAATTGACTATAGTCAACATAGTAAGCGTCTCTCCACACCCATCCTCCAAGATCTTCCGAACTGAATACCATTTTCACCCATCAGATCGTAGCCTAAGCTTCTCAACCTTTCAATTTGTTCTATTCAAAAGTTCACAGATAGGTAATCTCAATAGCTACTCCTTTCTCCTTCCATTGGTACTCAATATCATATTTTCCTTCTGTAAAGGAGATACGGCTAAACAGTCTTACCTCTGCTCGTTCAGTCCCTCACCAGTTCTTGGATCTTACCATTATCAATCACACCTGCTTGCATGTATCTATAATTCTTCTGTTACCAATAGCATCTTTTATTATTTTTTTTAGGTTTCCATTTACCCTTTCTATCCACTTACTTTCAATTTGTTCTTATTCAAACACCTTCAGTCTTTACCCGGTTGCTTTTCTATCCAGCAGCTATCTGTGTAGGCTGCCTATAAGCATTATGCACTTCACATACACTTCAATGCTTATTATTCAAGAAACATGTTTATCTTATCAAATACGCGTCTAAATAAGTCATTCCATTCTTTACACATATTCATGTGCAAGCTTCACTTCAGTTACATCTAATTCAACATGAGGCCCCCCCACCGCCCCCCCCCAAAAAAAAAAAAACACCTTGCCTCAATACTTTTTCCATTAAATACTTTCTCCAGTTCCAATTCCATCATTCATGGCTGTCTTCTTGGCTTTGAAACGGACAGTGTTCTTATCAAACTAGTTTTTCTGTTATCAGTCTTACTCTCATAATTAGCGTACGACTATAACCCGTCCCCTTTATTCAAAACATTTTTATGTCCATAAGTTTCAAACCATTGCCTCTAATTCAAAGGGTCAACAGTCCTATTACTCATTCCTACAGATCCTTCCTCTCCTCCCAGACGTACTTTGTACGTAATTACTATTTCATTATCATCATCATCTCCTCCCAGGCCTTTTGACGCTAAGGGCCTCGGTTAGATTTCGCCAGTCGTTTCTATCTATTTACTGACTTGTATTAACAAGATTATGTCACACCATATATTTTATAATGCCATCAACTCCTGGCGCCTTTCCATTCGCCATCCTTTGAATTATCCTCATTTTATCCCAGTCACTTCCACGAACATAATCAAATTTATATCAACCATTCCTAATTTCAGTTTACATCAGCCTTTCTCTGTCCTCTACATTGAACATTCAATGAAGTGTAATTTTCCACGGAAAACATTATTTCATGCTTGAGTTTTATCAAGATTAATAGGTATACTCATAAAGATTATTTAATAGAAATGTACGATAATGTTTGAAGTAAAGAAAATAGTATTAAGCTAAACCAACAAAAATTAAAGTAGTTATCCACTTCTGTAAGTATTTTTCATGTATGATCGAAAATGTCTACCAGTTATTCAAGTATTTACCCTAAAAAAAGTACAACTTAAAAAAGACAACAGCTAGTAAACCGATAAGCACGGCCCCTTATCATATTACCCTAAAGACAAAATGTCTGTAGACTTATTTTTCTTTCTTCTTTTTTTTTCTTTTTAAAGAATTCACAACATTGTCGGCGCCCATATAGGGCGTCGAGGTGATTAGGCCTAATGTTTCCTTATTATAGTCAGCATAAGCTTATGATGAAGACGAGGAGACATAAGACTTGGGTTACAACGTTTGATTTTATGCTAATGGCAAGACGCTGCCATAACAGGACATTGGCATTATGTTTATTCTCAAATATAAGGAGGAGATAACTTGTGAATTTCTAAGTAGCCTATGGAGTTTGGATGTGGATAAAAGATGTTTTGCTCTCTCTCTCTCTCTCTCTCTCTCTCTCTCTCTCTCTCTCTCTCTCTCTCTCTCTCTCTCAATTAAGACGGAAAGAGAAAGCATAATGGAAACTAGAAAATGATATTCACCAAAACTATATATCATTAAAGCGGGAGTCTCTCTCTCTCTCTCTCTCTCTCTCTCTCTCTCTCTCTCTCTCTCAACTAAGACGGAAAGAGAGTATAATGGAGACGAGAATATGATATTCACCGAAACTATATGCCATCAAAGCGGAAGTTCTCTCTCTCTCTCTCTCTCTCTCTCTCTCTCTCTCTCTCTCTCTCTCTCTCTCTCTCTCTCTCTCTCTCTCTCTCTCTCTCATCTTCAAGCATGCTATTTCATTAAAAAGAAGCCTGACTTGGTGGAAAAATTGATTGCGAAAGTTAAGGGAGCAAAAGAATGGAGTCACTCAATAAAGGAGGGAAAGTTGAAAATTACGAAGAGAGAGAGAGAGAGAGAGAGAGAGAGAGAGAGAGAGAGAGAGAGAGAGAGAGAGAGAGAGAGAGTACACAAGGCATTAAGTCAATTGGTTCCTCCCTCTCTAGTTATGAAAAATAACAAGGTTGTTACAAACTAATCATAATATTGTCCATCAAAGTCTCAAGACTGATAATGACTTCGCATTAAAATCAAAATCCAGGGAGAAAATTAACATAATAATAACTTCTTTGCTACAGTGATGAAAAGCAAATAGTATGGATGGATATTTATGAATTTGGGCCATATGAACCAGCGTTGAGGCTGAGAGGCCAATCAAAATAGAGGTTTTATATATATACATATATATATATATATATATATATATATATATATATATATATACATACATATATATATATATATATATATATATATATATATATACATACATATATATATATATATATATATATATATACACACACATATATATATATATATATATATATATATATATATATATATATTTCAATACCTATCATTCTCAGGGGGAGAGGGATTAGTCATACCCAGAAGAGAGAGAGGGTACCCAGAGATGTACACTCGAAAATCCCACTCTCCTACAAATTGCCAAACCAGCGTGTGTATGTATATCTATCTAAATATTTAAACGTCATTTTTGACGACTCGGATAAACTATAGGAAGTATATTTAAACAACTGAAAATTCACTGGAGCTAGTAGCTGAATGGCCGTCGCCTACAGTGCCCCTCTTGAGGTGTAATAACGGCGCTATCCTCCTTACGGAATGCAAGGGTATGGGAAATCCAAGGACGGAGGATATACCAAATAGGCGAGTTTTGGAATTTCACAACTCGTAAAACGAGGGAAAGTACCATTGGCCAAATCGGTCAATTCGAGGTCTGCTGACTTTGACGCCGTAAAATGCTGGAGGAGAGGGCCACCTGGATGCAATTGGTCCGTGAACAATGGAGGAAATTTCGCTGACAATAAAAGACAAAAAATGGATGAAATTTCGCTGACAATAAAAGACAAAAAATGGATGAAATTTCGGTAACAAAAGGATGACAGTTCGTTGACAATAAAAAGCAAAAAATTGGATAAAATGTCACTGACAATAGGATGAAATTTCGCTGCCCAAAAGGTGAAAAATGGAAGAAATTTCGCGGACAAATAGATGAATTTTCGCTGCCAAAAAAGGTGAAAAATGGATGAAATTTCACCAACAAAAAGATGAAATTTTGCTGCCAAAAAAGGTGAATAATGGATGAAATTTCGCTGACAAAAGGGTAAAATTTCACGGCTCAAAAAGCTAAAAAATGGATGAAATTTCGCTGACAACTAGATGAAATTTCGCTGCCAAAAAAGGTGATAAATGGGTGAAATTTCGCTGACAAAAGGATGAAATTCCCCTTCCAAACCAAGGTAAAAAATGGATAAAATTTCGCTGCCAAAAAAGGTAAAAATGGATGAAATTTTGCAGACTAAAGGATGAAATTTCGCTGTCCAAAAAAAGGTAAAAAATGGATGAAATTTTGCCTACAGAAGAAAAAGGATGAAATTTCGATGCCAAAAAAGGCAGAAAATGAATGAAATTTCTCCGACAAAAGAATGAAATTTTGCTGACAAAACAAAAGTAAAAAGTGGAGGAAAATTTGCTGACAAAAAGGGTAAAAAAATAGATGAAATTTCGCTGGCAATAAAGGAACAATTGATTAAATTTTTCTGACAAAAATTTAATAAAACAAGGAATGAAATTTCGCTGACAAGGAAACAAGAAAAAAATGGATGAAATTGCGCTGAAAAGAACAAAATTTGGCTGAAAAAAAGGAAAAGAAAAAACAATGGATGAAATTTCGCTCACAAAAAAAAAAGTAAAGAAGAAACTGGATAGGTTTTCGCTGAAAAAAAAAAAACAAGAAAAAGAACCATGGATGAAACTTCACGGAGAACAAACGGAAAAAAAAAAGAAAACATGGATGAAATTTCGCTGGGTAATTTATAAATGGCAAAGGAAATTATAACAGCTATACTGTTTTAACAAACTTTGAATAACAGCTATAGTTGAACTAAGAAAAATATACTAAATCGTAAATATTAATTCCCGAAAATTTATGTAAGATCTCACCAACATAAAAGACCAATAGCAGTTCTATTTCTAAAATCCAACACAGTCTGATTTTGTGATGGTGACATGCCAGTTGACTTTGAAGGTAAAAATAGAAATAAAAAAGCACAATAATAGAGACATCTTTTTTTTTAGGTATTTGTTCCATTTCAAATACAAAGTTGAAATTTGGTGCAATGATTGTTATTTTTTTTTAAACTGATGCGATGCTCGTTTCATATTTCATCTGTTATTTACTTCATTCATTTTATAATGTTAATGATTTTATCTGTTTACATTTGATGGTTTACTTCAACAGCTTTCTTTTTTTGTTCTATATAGTTTTCAGGACTTAGCTATTTTCCTTTGGGGTTTGTAGCATAGCGTTTTTCTAATGCTGGTTGCAACAACAACAACAACAACAACAACAACAATAATAATAGTAATAATAATAATAATAATAATAATTCGGGAGGAAACCCTCTTTCAAACAATTTTTTCATGCGTTAATCTTGTAAAGAACTTTTTCTATTGTTCTTATTTTTTTTTCTACAGTATCGCATTCCACCAATAACTGCGAAAGGTAATAATAATAATAATAATGATAATAATAATAATAATAATAATAATAATAATAATAATAATAATGATAATAGTAGTAGTAGTAGTAAAACATACCAGGCAGATGTGTAACCAGTTAAGGATAACGTCATACATCACCCGAACTAAATCAGCTTTATAATTGATCTCGCCCAAGAAGCATTGCACTTACTTCTTCTAAATCTTCAATTATACATAGAACTATCTCATCCACAGTACTCAGAACTTTTCTTTTAATATTAGCGATAAGTTTCTTATATATATATATATATATATATATATATATATATATATATATATATATATATATATAAACCTACTAGGACTTGCATCTTTCAGAATTTGTCTATTTTTTTCATAGCCAAGGTAATTATGAATTAGTACTTCATAGTCATAAGTTTATATCCAAAAGATGCGTACAATCTGAATCCAACACTCGTAGGGGTTTTCATGACTGCCTAGTACTAGAGGATAGTGTCCACTGGTTTTTTAAATATTTCCTCGACTTTATAGCATCGTTTTGACCTCTCAGTGCCAGCATACCTAGATTTATGTGTAACTATTTTTTTGTGGTAAAACTTCAAGAAACGTGATTAGGTTTATATGTCACCCTTCTTTGTGGTAAAACTTCAAGAAAAGTTAACGCTATGATGAATAATGAAGATTAAGATATATGGCAACAGCCAAAGCCTCACAGTGTGCCACGTAAGAGAGCACAGGCTATGACAATGTATAGGCGCCACTGGGACCAAAGTTTATGGATCAAGTCACGTTAACTCACTATTCTTTGTTAATGTAGACGAAGATCACTCAAATAAGATCGTAAAGACAAGAGCAGGAATCTTTTTCTCAATGAACAGTTTGAAATGATTGATGCCCTTGAATATAATGCCATGAAAACTATATTATCGAAATACCTGGACGTAACAATGGCAGAATATGGAGAATAAAAACTTGAAGAAATAATTGAGTGGGAAAATTATTGAGCTAAAAATGCCCACATCATGAAAATAAAGTTTTCAAACGCCGAGGAGGGAAAAGAGCTATAAAAGTTTTTTCCATTACCTACCAATACATTCCAAGTCATTATATTGAACAGGTTGTTTGTGAAATTGTCATTTTACAATAAATGCTATTTTCATGAGCATCTCTGTATAAAGAATGTTCTAAAGATAAAAACTTCAAAATATGCATTGAATGCTGATAAAAAAACCAGATTTATAAAGAATATACAGAAAATATAAAGATATTTGTCAACTGCAATCTATAGCATAAAACTTTGAAAGCGAAATGCCCGGTGCGAAAAGATATAGCAAAAAGGAAAATGCAAGAGATCAAAGCGAACGGATATGCAGCATCAACAACGCAAAACGGGGCAAGATACCTCGAAGTAACAGCTACCAGCACAGGAGAACTCTAACCCAAGACAGTGGAAGACAACGGTACAGAGGCTATGGCACTACCCAAGACTAGAGAACAATTGTTTGATTTTGGAGTGTCCTTCTAGATAACTATAAACTCGAATGTAAGCGAAATCCAATTAGTGGATATATAGATTGACAACCTAAATATGGAGTAAAGAAGCTCAATACAAAGGAGAATTAATAGAGAAAACAAGAGAAGGAGAGAGAAAATACCCAAACAACAACAGATTATAGATGGTGGAGAAGAGTATCCTCAAAATTTTCTTGTAGAAAACGTCATTACTTTGTCAATATATTCTAAAATCATAATTATAAGAGATATTAAATAAAATAGGAAAAATGGCGATTTCTTAATAGAATTAAACTACGAACGAATAATAATAAAAAACATTTAATTTATACAATTCAGCATATTCCTATGTTGACAAATCAGTATTGTACTACGTTAACTTTAACACCATTAGCAAGGAGAATGTACCTTTATATAAATCACATTGTTTTTAAACCACACTACTTTGCTCTTACAAATACTTGACTTTCCAAACTATTCCCTTATTCTTATTTCGCCCAGCTTCCCTATCAGCTAAAAAAATAGATGCTAAAACCGTTCTCAAATAAATCTTTTCAAAAAACGTACTCAAATAAACTATTTCTATAAACGTTCTCAAATAAATCCTTCCTAAAAACGTTCTTAAATAAATCTTTTATAAAAAGGTCCTCGAATAATTTTTTTTTCTAAACACGTTCTCCAATAAGTCTTTTCTAAAAAACCCTCTTAAATAAATAATTTCTAAAAATGTTCTCAAATAAATCATTTAAAAAAACCTCACCAAATAAAGCTTTTCTAAATACATTTTCGAATAAATAATTTCTAAAATCGTTCTCAAATAAATCATTTCTAAAAAAATCTCATAAAAATCATTTTTAAAAATCTCCAATAAATCATTTCTAAAATCGTTCTTAAATAAATCATTTCTAAAAACGCTCTCAAATAAATAATTTCTAAAATCGTTCTCAAACAAATCATTTCTAAAAAATTCCCAGATAAATAATTTCTAAAAATCTTCAATAAATTATTTGTAAAATCGTTCTCAAATAAATCATTTCTAAAAACACTCTCAAATAAATAATTTTTAAAAGCGTTCTCAAATAAATCATTTCTAAAAATCTTCAACAAATCATTTCTAAAATCGTTCTAAAATAAATCATTTCTAAAAACGTTCTTAAATAAATCATTTCTAAAAGCGTTCTCAAATACATCATTTCTAAAATAGTTCTCAAATAAATTATTTCTAATAACGTTCTCAAATAAATAATTTCTAAAAGCGCTCTCAAATAAATAATTTCTAAAAGAGCTCTCAAATAAATCCTTTCTAAAAGCACTCTCAAATAAATCATCTCTAAAATCCTCCTCCAATAAATCTTTTCAAGAAACGTTCTGAAAATAAATATTTTCTTAAAACGTTCTCAGCTAAATCTTTCCCCCAAACGTTCTAACTGAACCAATACCGAAATACACCGGATACCTCGACCTCACATATCAAATCAGGATATAATTAATATGCGAATATGATTCATATCTACCAATTTGAATAATAGAAGGGCTATGTTCATGGAACTTAATCCTACTAATTATATAGCTTTTGACATGACTATTATCGAGATATAGTTTCAAACTGTGTAAAACTAGGGCATATCATCGGTATATTATCGAAATATATTTGTCCTTGGTTGAGGCTTACTTTTTTTTTAACTGGCATTAATGATGTTACATGAGTACTGAATTTAATCTAATAATGTATTTCCAATTTGACGAATTATAGATATATATTGATGAAGATTTAATTCATGCAAACACAAATACACCATATTTGAATCCGGTAACGTCGCTTTCAGAAGGTACAATTTGCTAACGTAAGATGAGTAGCTTAGTGGTACAGCATTCAAGTTGTCTTCTAATATTTTTCAAGTCTGATATATATACATTACCACACACACACACACACACACACACATATATATATATATATATATATATATATATATATATATATATATATATATATACTGAAAGAATAATATTAGTAAGCCGACGAAAAACATTCCTGCACTGTTAAATATTTGCCATTAAAAAAGGTAAAAATCTTGGAAAAAATACTGCCCAGCATTTACCATTTTAAAAGCGGATATATTACGGTCACCAACCTAAAAAATGAATAACAAAGGTAAAAATTACGGTCGCCTGTATTTTACTGAAATACGGCTGAGAACAGTACATTTATTAACGAGAATTTCGGATTAATATCAAGACTTTTTAACAGTGTAGATTAATCCTTACGGTTTAAGAATCCATTTATAAGAATCGAATAAGTATCAAAACAAACAAGCACATTTTTGAGCCCACACCTCTTGCATTCGGCCGTTAAGCAAAAGAAATTACGCTAGTGGCCCAATCTTCAAACGACCGTACTACCCCTTTATGTTGGAAAGAAAATGTACTGTAGCTGTTATCCTACACGTTCTGCACACGTTCTTTCACTGACGTTCGTATTTTCTCCCGGTTCTTATTGTTCTCTCGCTGCCTTGTCGGTTGCTGATGCCAGCCAGCCATTTGCTAATGGCAGTAACCGCTAAGGAACGAAAAGAACAAGGAAAAGGAGAGAAAAAGACAATTTCAATGGAAATATATAAATGATGATATGAATACATTTCTAGTTGAGAGAGAGAGAGAGAGAGAGAGAGAGAGAGAGAGAGAGAGAGACTCTAATTGAGCTTGAGCTAGTCAGCAATCACTTTCCCCCAGAACATTGCCACACTCGCCTCTATGTCGCAAGCACGCTCGAACTCTTATTCTCTCCAGCTGACCCGACCATCTACCAGTATCTCTACGGT
>NC_090742.1:16609885-16617385 GCF_036898095.1 Palaemon carinicauda
TTATTCAATGTTGTAAAGACGAGGCTATATATTCACATATTATCGAAAAGGGTATAAAGATTTCAATGTCGCTCATCAAAGGACAATACCATGAACACTGACTATATACAAATATGATCGACGCCCAAGCCCTCTTTCTATTAAGCTAGGACCAGGAGACCCAGGCAATAGCCACTGATGACTCAGCAGATAAACCTATAGACACCCCCTAACCACCATCCCTAGCTAACAAGGATGGTGAGATTACATAGACTACTATAATTATCGAGCTTGAGCGAGTTTCGAACTCCCGCTACCAGATTGCCAGGCAGGGACGTTTGTATCAATACCTACTTGTATAGGCTATGTTCGTTCATCGTATCTTTTTTATAGAATTTCATAATCCATCATATGTGGTATTTGTCAGCCATGATACACACACACATATATATACACACACACACATATATATATATATATATATACATATATATATATATATATATACATACATATAAACATATTATATATATATATATATATATCTATCTATATATATGTATATATATATATATACTGTTATATATATATATATATATATATGTATATATATATACTGTGTATATATATATATATATATATTATATGCTATATATATACATATATATATATATATATATATAGGCTATATACATATTCAAGCAAATGAACATCCATTCAACTAACATCGTTATCGAAGAAAAAAATTTCCGTAATATCCCTTTTGAAAAAAAAGTTTCCAAAAACCTTTGCTTTTGTTTCGGGGAAAACTCATGGATGAAATACAGTTTCGATTATGCAATCTCGTCTGAGGGATGTAAGAGATATCATCTGGTTGGTAAATTGGAAAATATTTTCCACGTTCATGAATGTGTTCGATCATGCTGCACACAAACACTATATATATATATATATATATATATACATACATACAGGATATACGTATATACATTCATGAATGGTTATTCTTTTTTGCTTCAAACTATATAAGGGAAAAGACTCTTTCATGAATATATGTTCGATCATGGTGCACACACCTACACACACACATATATATATATATATATATATGTGTGTGTGTGTGTGTATATATATATATACTGTGTATATATATATATATATATATATATAAACCTGAAAGATTCTCTTTTTTCCTTCACACTATATATAAAATAAGTACCATACACTTTCCAAAGAAAGCTACATTTTTAAAGTTAATCATTTCAAAAATATTACGAGCACAGTTTTTTCCCTTTTATTCGTCAAAAAGGAAAATTCAATTTCAATGATGGCTGACCAAGGAGCGGCCTTTACCTGTTCTCCGAGTCCTCTTTCTCTTCTACGTCAGAAAACATCAATCAATCAATCTTTTTCTCCTAAGGGAGATTGTACGCCTCTCTTAGCCTCCTCCTTCTATCTATTTTTCCCTTGGTTGTCTTCTCTTGCTTGAGGGTACACTCGGGCACTCTATTCTATCTTATTTCTCTTCCACTTGTTTATTTAAATTCTTTATGGTTTATATATGAAATATTTATCTTAATGTTACTTTTCTTAAAATATTTTAGTCTTCCTTGTTTCCTTTCCTCACTGGGCTATTTCCCCTGTTGGAGCCCTTGGGTTTATACTTTTCTGCTTTTCCAACTAGGGTTGTAGGTTAGCATGTGGTAATAATAATAATAATAATAATAATAATAATAATAATAATAATAACGGGGGTCTTGTAACCACGCTTTGTGCCACCCTTTTAAAGGTTTTAAATGTCGCTCATAAATAGCAGAGGCAAGAGATAGTGACAATGCCCTAGAGACTAAATACATATAAATAGGATTAGCGCCTAAGCCGCTCTCCCCCAAGCTAGGACCTGGGAGGGCCAGGCAATGGCTGCTGATGACTCAGCAGGGGCCAGGCAATGGCTGCTGATGACTCAGCAGGGCCAGGCAATGGCTGCTGATGACTCAGCAGGTAGACCTATAGGCTCCCAAAAATCCCCTTCCCTAGCTCACAACGATGGTGAGATTTCAGACACTACAAAAAACTATCTAGCTTGGGCGGGACTTGAACCCCCAGTCCGGTAGATCACCATGCAAGGCCGTTTCCAATAGTCTTTTCCTCATAGTAACGACCAGGAAATCTATAATCATAGGATTTGATAGTGAGACCACACTCCGTCTGCCGAGTTCGAATACTGTTCTCCCACACGTTAATTAAGTTATATTTATAGCCTAAGTTTCAGTCTTTTCTTATTTTGACTTTTACTTCAAAACATTCCGCCACTCTTCTTTTAACCGTTGCATCTACAAACTAAACCGTTCATCTTCCCTGTACAAAGATATAATTTCCTTCACAAGTTTCTCACTCCCATAATATAAATTTACTAATATATTACATTTGAAAAGGAGGCACTGTGTTCTTCACAAATCTTAAAAAGAACTACAAACTGCATCTACTCATCCTCTATCACCTCCCTTTGCATTCAAATCACTCGAAAGAACAAATTTGCATTCAAGTCACCAAGCATAACCACCTTACATTGCATTCAAATCACCCAGCATATCCAACCTCTCCTCCTCACCCATGCAGGCATACCCACTGTACTTCATTGTCATTTATTTACCCATCTTTACGATATAAACTTAATATTTATTACAATTATTGTTTTCACAATTTACATACACACATAAACACACACACATACATACATACAGACATACATATATACACATACATATAAATACACACTATATATGGGTGTGTGTTTTATATCTTTCACGAGAAACTCGACTTAATTTTTCAAAGAATTCTACACATAAATGTCAAAGCAAATAAAATACATATGATTGTAATGTATTTCTTTAATATCACTAAAATAGATTTCCTTTTTCATAAGATGCCTACCTGATTTTAGAAAAGAGGAAAAACCCATTCCCTTTTATAGTAAAAAAAAAAAAATACTCCCTTTTCTATATAAAGACGGTAGGTTTTGGCTCTTTGGATAAAGGATACAGAGAGAGAGAGAGAGAGAGAGAGAGAGAGAGAGAGAGAGATATTCCGGGAGTAGATATTCGACAGTAAGGTAGGGGTATTTGAGAGAGAGAGTGAGTGTGTGTGGATATTCGAAAGGAAAGTAGGGTTATGAGAGAGAGAGAGAGAGAGAGAGAGAGAGAGAGAGAGAGAGAGGGAGGGGGGATTTCAGGAGCAGATATTCGACAGTAAGGTAGTTATGAGAGAGAGAGAGAGAGAGAGAGAGAGAGAGAGAGAGAGAGAGAATTCCGGGAACGTATATTCGACAGGAAGTAATGGGGAGACAGAAAAATATGGATGACATAGTGATTGTCATTTACTTTTTAATTTTCCAAAGCAATCAGCGCAGACCGACTCCCTTGCCATTTCGTTACTCAAATATTTACCCAATTCGAATAGATTAACTAGACCCGAGAAGGCTTTAACACCAAAATCCAGTTACTATATAAATATTCTAGTGGCAGTAATTAATCATGCGAAGTGGTTGGTTGGGAAAAAAAGAAAAGAAAACGCAAAAAAAAAGTAAAGAACATCAAAGATGGAGTGAACAGGAATTTCAATCACATTGAAGTACGCTTTGCGAGTAATAAGTCTTTCGAAAAAAAAAAGTATTGGTAATTTTCGTTTCAAAGATAAAATGATGCTTTTTGGGGCAAATTTTCACTCGTGAATTTGATGGACGTAGGAACGTCTTCAATTCATAAAAAATATTAAAATACAAATACATACATACATACATACATACATACTCACACACACATATATATATATATACACACACACACATATATATATATATATATATATAATAATCAGAATTATTATCATTAAAACTATTAACATTATTTTTACTGATGTAATTAAAATCATTATTTTCAAAATCATTACTTCCTAACGGCATATCGCCTCAAGGGAAATTTAACTTTTAAATTTGTATTGAAATTGAAAAAAAATATATAGAAAAAAAAATAAAAAAAAATAGTAAAAATTGATGCTATCGAAAAAAACATTACGCCTCTATGGGAAAAAAAAATTAATCTATAATTAGGCAAATTAATAACAATAATAACAATCTTCCTTATATAATAAAGAGCAAGTTTCTAGCTATATACATACATATACACACATATATATACACACACACACACACACACACATATATATATATATATATATACTGTATATACTTCTTTCCAGTCAAGCTGACCTCACACTGTCCCTCGTGAGTAGTCATACCATGGCGAGAGGGGGTCCGTGTGCGTGTATATCTATCTAAATATTTAGCCATCATTTTTATCGGGGAGCGTATACTATTACTGTAGTAGTAGTAGTAGTAGTAATAAAGTGTTGAAAGAAGTCCTGGATGGATGGAGCATATGAATTAATAGAATGTAGGGGCCTAAATATAAATGGCAAGAATGAATATGTACAAAACAGAGGTGCATCTCACACTGTATATAGAAGCTTGACGTGGTGCTGATGATCCTTAGCATTGATCATGATAGTTTTCTGTATAGGGATTCATCTTTGATTTAACAATATGAAAATATTGAGAGGAGTCTGATAAATATAGCATTTTGGAGTAGTGACGATGCCATATCTTCCTGTATATTAAGAGCTTTAATTTGGCACCACCTGGTGGATTGAGATATGTGGCAACGTCCCTCAACCCTTTTTGGCTGGACTATGGTAAGTTTTATGTTCTCTGGCTTGAGGGTACAAGCAGACGTACTATCTACCGTATTTCTATTCCTCTTTTTTCTAAAGTTTTTATAGTTTATATATGAAAGATTTATTTGAATGTTGTTACTGTCCTTAAAATGTTTTTTTTTTTTGTAATTTATCATTACTTTTTCAGCTTTTTATTTCCTTATTCCCTTTCCTCACTGGGTTTTTTTCCCCTGTTGGAGCACTTGGGCTTATAGCATCCTGCTTTTCTAACTAGAGTTGCAGCTTAGGTAATAATAATAATAATAATAATAATAATAATAATAATAATAATAATAGAAATTTACTTCAATCTTACGCACATTACTTGCCTACCTTAAGTTAACGGCTCACTTTAGTTTCGACTTCATTCCTAAACCTAAAATATCTACTGGCTTCTGTGTTTTTGTCGCCTCTGATCGTAGAGGAAAAAGGATTTACAATTATAATTAATTTATTAATATATACAGAAATATTTTCTACACGGTCGGCAAGTGGGATAATCCTCTATAGTATTTCGAAATAAAAATAAAAGCTATAATGACAGAATTTTTTTTTTTTTATGAATTTCAAAATTAGATTTTACTTTTATATAAACAGTACTTTAATCATTCATTAAGCATCCAATGTAAATATTACTATTATACAAAGGTCTAATTTACAAACACGAACGTCGTTCTTCAAAAGTTCAAACTCGCTGCAAATGTTTTTATGTTGAACAAGCTTACATAAGTCCTTTTATAGTTTATATATCAAATATCTGTTTTAATGCTGTTAATGTTTTTAAAACATTCTATTCTAATTTTCATTACTTCTTATATCGTTTATTTCCTTATTTCCTTTCTTCACAGGGCTATTTTTCCCTGTTGGAGCCCTTGGGCTTATAGTATCTTTCTTTTCCAACAAGGGTTGTAGCTTAGCTAATAATAATAATAATAATAATAATAATAATAATAATAATAATAATGCTCCTCTCATATACATTCTACCTACTTTCTTTTTTATTGGGGGTGGGGGGGGGATTTGAAATTCTCAGTGAGACGTGAAAATAAGCAAACCATTTCCGGAAACTTCTCGCTCCGTGTAAGACGTCTTAAAAGTTTTCATGCCAGTACAAATACACAAACTCGAACGACATCTTCAATAAAATGAGATGGAAGTTTCTCTAGTGATACTGGAAGTGTGCCTAAACATATTCTCTCTCTCTCTCTCTCTCTCTCTCCTCTCTCTCTCTCTCTCTCTCTCTCATAATTAGTTGCTTTAAGATTATTCTAAGACTACGGAATGAAAGGAAATATGTGCACAAATATGATTTTTTTTTATAATATACTACACTTCGGATTCCCTAAACACATCGAATATGTATCAAATTTCCGGCAAAAGTAAACATATTGCTCAAATGTCTCTGATCAGCAAATCTGTACAAGTCAGGGGCACCCATACTAGGTTGGTTTACTGTGAGTGATCAGACGAAAATATCCACAAAACACCAATCACCAGCCAGCGTGGCGATGAAACAGGCCAAATGAATAAGGACATGTGTAAAGGTTTAAGGTTGGTTTAAAGGTCATTCTGACCATATATACATATAATCAGCAGCCAAGCCCCCTTTCCACCTTATCTAGAACCAAGAAGGGCCAGGAAATGGCTGCAGATGCCTCAGCAGATAGACGTAGGCTCCCCCCAAAACCCCATCCTTAGCTCACAAGGATGGTGAGGTTGCAGCGACCAAAGAAACTAACGAGTCTGAACGGGACTGGAACCCCAGTCTGGCGTTCACCAGTCAGGGACGTTACCACATCGGCTTTTGTCCTGCAGTGGACTAGAAACAGCTGTGTTTTTATTGTTGTTGTTGTTGTTGTATATAACACGATATGAAAAAGGATATTATTATTATTATTATTATTATTATTATTATTATTATTATCATTATTATTATTATTATTATTATTATTATTATTATCATTTATAACTGAATCACATTCCATGCTCTAAATACCCAGGGAATCTCCTTTTCGGAAATTCATTCAGGGTGACGCCAGATAACACAAACATACTAATCAATCAACGAGTCAGTTGTGAACATCAGTCTTCCTCGGCTTCTTGGGCGTGTTCTCAAGATGACGTGCGTAACAGAATAGGCCTTAATCGCTGTAACGCCAGGTCGCAAAATCCAATCAATCGATCAGTCAATTAGGATCAGCATAACACCTAACACCAGTGTTTATTTTCATCCCAAGATTTTCTTCCTATCATCAACACATTTCTGATCTATTAGTTTATTACTCAATTACCAGAAGATGATAATAATAATTAATAAATAATAATAGTAATAGTAATTAATGAATAATAAATAAAAAATAATAATAACAACAATAATAATAATAGTAATGATAATAATAATTATTATAATTAAGTAAAGTAATAAATAGTAATAATAATAATAATAATAATAATAATAATAATAATAATAATAATGATAATAATAATAATAAAAATAATAATCAATAAATAATAATAATAAAAATGATAATAATAATAATAATAATAATAATAATAATAATAATAATAATAATAATGTATATCTATTTCGCCCGTCGGATAGCTCTCCTGCCGGCTTGTAAAATGATTTTGCAAGGGAAAGCAGTTATTCACAATATTAATTTTTTACGGTTAAGAAAAAAAAATTATAATTATAATATTATCCAGTCCCCCACCTCAATCTTAACTACTTTAACTTATGTGGACAGATGA